>NC_034410.1:67706552-67785167 GCF_002078875.1 Numida meleagris | reverse complement strand
ATATTTTATATATTTATTATTATAAAATACTGTCCTGAATCCTATGCAATAACAATGCCAAGATCTGATGCATATTCTATTTCTGTTTGGAATTCTTGCTTTCATTTGCTGAAATCATTCATTTTCAGTTGGCTGATTGGAAGCCACCAGTGGTATTCTTCCTTTTCCCATCATTGGAAAGCACCAAATTAATTTTTAAAGTAGTGACTGAGAGCACTTACTGTTAAACACTGAGAAAAATAAACTTGATAGCTGTGCTCCAAACACAAGGATAGGATTATCATTTAATTCTTTTTTTTTTTTTTTTTTTTTGTGTGTGTGTGTGGTGGTGCAATTGTTGTGTCTGTCTTTTGGGTTTTTTTGTTTGTTTGTCTGTCTTTTAGGGGATCACACAATTAGAAAAAATATCTATACAAAAGCAATTACTTCTAGTTTTGAATGAGGTTGTTTTCAGTGCCCTTGCTTTAAGGGAATTAAATTCATGATTGCTCTTTAGACCCTAGCTTTCTCCACATCAATATACCATTACCTTTGAATGCTTTTGTATGTCTTTTTAGAATCATGGAATGGTTTGGTTTGGAAAGGACCTTAGAGATCACCTAGTTCCCCTCCTTTTGCCACAGGCAGGAGCACCTTCCACCAGATCAGATTTCTTAAAGCTCCATCCAACCTGGCCTTGAACACTTCCATGGATGGGGCATCCTCAGCTTCTTGGGGTAAACTGTTAACTGTTCCAGTGCCTCACCACCCTCTGAGTAAAGAATTTCTTCCTTATATCTAATTTCTTTTAGTTTAAAACTGTTACCCACTGCACTCTTACAACATGCTCTATTACAGACTAACACTTCCCTGTCTCTTAATGTTTTTACTCTACCCTTCATTATAGTAGAAACCATGGATTAGTTAGAGCCCACTCAGCAGAACAGAGGCTCTCAACAGCAGGTAACAAAAACTCCTAGGGGGAAAACTCAAACAGGAAAGACTAATGGGGGCACATAAGTAGGGTCACCTTCTCCTTGTCTTCGTTCTTTGGTATGCAGTTGACTTGTTTGTTGATGTTCTCTTTCTAATCTGCAAAGTCTAACATCAGAGTTCATGAGCTTTTAATTGCAGCACATTAGGAACAGTAGAGAGAGAGCCACACAAGTATACTTATGCAAGAACATCTCAACAGTGTGCCTAATCCAATGTGACTCTGTGATTTTTAATGGAAAATGATTTCTATTAACTCCAATATGTGAGCTGTATAGAAATAATTAGCCCAAATGTATCCTCAGTTATACCTCATGGCAGGATGCATTGGTCAGTAATATCAGCAACTAATAAGTTTTTTATTATATACTAATTAATGATTTTGTATTATGGAAATAAAGTAACCAAGGTTGGCTTGTTTCTATTTTCAACATTTTGCTTTTATTGTTTTTGAGTTTTTGTTTTTTGAGTTCTCTTTTTTTCACAAGAATCCAGGTTTCTTTCTAGATCCTTCCTAAAAATTTCACTTCAGTTGTTGTCTAGTTTTGGGGTGTGTTTGATATTAAACTCCTCTGCCTAGAGGGTACTTTGAAAATGTAATTGTGGAACATATTTCAGTACTTCGAAGATTCATAGCTAAGACTGTTTGCACAAGCAATATGGCATGTAAGTGATAAACATTAAGTAAGGAATACATCTAAATGGTTCTGAGTGTGCAGGAGTTATCATGACTAACAGCTGTTAGCACAGTCAATTTTACAACTGTCACCATCTTATAAACATTGTTGCTTCTGATATACGTGTCCATAAAATCAAAGACTGAGCCAAGCATTTCAACAGAAGCCAAAATATGTGGGCAGACAATGTGATGATATATTTTCTGAAAATTATATATGAAAAAAAGGAAAGAATCTTCTTATAATGAGTGCTAATGTCTTTATTTTGAAACCTTTTGTCTGTTTTAATCATAATTAATATAGTGACTTATAATGTTGGGACTCTTTAAAAACTCACTGAAAAGCTATTTCATTATACTAATAGTTTTCTGTTGATGACAATAATTATCAGAAATTTAATTTAAAAAGATAAATTCAGTTAAATGTAATGCAGTTCATTATTTCTTTAATAAAAATTGTTTCCTTTTTGTTTATTCTATGTTTGTTATTTTGTTTTTCTTTAAAAACCCTTCCTGCTATTGTCTATCCTTTAATTTCTTTTGAAAACATGCACAGCAACAGAAACAGGCATTTTTATTAATTTTATTAATAATTTTATTAATATTAATGCCCTCTTCCATGTCACATTTTTCCTAAAAATTTTAATTCAGAACTTTGTGGTCTTCGAAGTTTTTTGATGTCTTTAGACTTCAACATGTGAGAGTGCTATCGTTTCTCACAGCTTCTTTGAAAGGAATAAATAAAATAAAGTTGGAACCTCAGATTGTGTTTTTATTTTTAAAATTCCCTGCAGAAATGGCTCTAACTATTAAAAATAATACACCTCCCAGATGTAACTTATTATATGGTGCATATTGAAAGTTTTCTAAACTTTGAATAAATTTGAGGTCAGAGTGAGAAGTAGCCATCTCTGGAAAAAGATACCTCAACAGTATAACAACACAGAGGAGAAGAAAATGTAAAGAACACCCACATCTACAAGAAAAGTGATCTGTTGCAAGCATATATTTGTAAAAAGCTTTCATCTAAAAAGAGCAGAAAAAGGAAAGAGCTAACATCAGCAACAACTACTTCATAATCACATATTTGAGAATTTTAATCTGAATGTTGACATGGTCTCACACTAGGATAATGAAAATTGATAGGATTACAGCACAAAAGATGGAAATGTAGAGTGGTAGGGAAAGGATGAATATTTTAGAAGTTCAAGACGCTGACAAGAAATCCACAAGCTAATGAATAAGTCTATGTGAAGGAGTCACAAGCCCAGATTCTGTGACTGAATCATGTGACTTTGTACAGACTGCTTAATATATTTGGTCTTTGCTCATTTGTATTCAAAATGGAAAAAAAATGCTTGCCTGCCTTTCTAAAGCATTTCCAGCCTCAAGATGACAATCTGTGCTTCTGAGCAGTTGCTAAAGGTGTATTATTTTACCAGCAATACTGCTATGAAAAATGAGTGTAATGTACAAAACAGGAGTAATTTTCCATTTTCCTTTGGAACAGGAAATGAACTAATATATTCTAGTATGTATTTATGGTTTCTATGCCAAATAGTGTCTGCTTTTCTCTTTGATGTCGATCGTTTCTGAGAGTATGAGACATAAAGTGCCAAATGGAAAGAACAGTAACGGTCATCAAATTGTTCATTTGTAGTTATGCTTGCAGCAATACTTTCACTTGTATTTGTGGAAGTTTTACAAGGCAGTGGTAATTTCAGTTTTGGTAATTAACATCTGAAGGTTATTTTTGCTGCTACAATACATAAAGCAGCAAACAAATAGTATGAAAACACTGGTTGTTTCCCTGAAAGAATATGAAAGAAATTTCCTTCCTGCACTGATCACTCCACCTATCACTTCCTCTACACACCTTTACTTCTCAGCATTACCTAACCAATAATGGAGTAGGATGAAATTGATGTCTTCCTAATGCCCAGTTAAATAACAAAATAATTTGAATAATCCATATTAAAAGTAGTTACATCCCTCCTTGTCGTCATAATTTATTATCAATGTCCACAGGATCTATAATCAAGTGTATTTTGGAGGAGAGAGAAATTAACAGTTTTAAACTGGAGAATAGAACAATCTTGACCAGTGCTAAATGCCACTGCCAGTGAAAGTTTGAAATTTACGCAGACAGAGATAGTGTGTCCCCTCAGCCCTGTTCAGAATAGCCCATCATCACGTAATTGAATTTATGCTACAGTGTGAACACTGAAAGAAAGTTTCCTAATGGAATTCCTTACAGAAAACCATGGTGATAAAACTCTTTATTTTTTTTTCCCCTCATTTCTTGTTTCCTTTTCATAGCTTTCCTCCTTTTATTCTTAAAAGATGACCATGTACAAAAGTGACAAACACACCTGAATAATACTATGAAGAAAGCAAACCTCTGCAATATTCACTAATCTTTAAATGTTATGTTAGCTTTGAAATCCAAGTAAAAACATTTTAAAAAAGAGAAACATTTTAAAATAATTTCCTACAGTTTTGGTACCAAAAAAAAAAAAAAAAAAAGACATATCTAGATGTTCCCATTCTTCAGCTCCATAAACACGTAATGTGTGACAGGATGTACTATAACTGTTCCCTCTTCTCTGCCTGTTCAGGAGGAAAATAGAGACAGAAGACAGTGCATTGACATTTGTAGTTATTAATGTCTTTGACTAAGTTGTGCAGATGAAAATCTATACATCATTACTGAACAACTTAAAGTGTGTTATTTGATGGATAGAATTAGGATTCTGATTTAGGACCAAAGTCCTAAATATCCAAAGTCAGTTCCATCCTTCACCTAGCTAACTCAAAAAAGTATCCTGCATTAATTTTCTATTTTTCCCCAAATTCTCCGGTCATCTAAATATATTCTGCTAACAGTGCCCTTGACATTTTAGTGTCAAAGTTGCTGTTTCTTTCTTTGCTTATGGTGAAACCTTCTCCTGTGTCATAGTTAGTTCCCTCAGCATCAACCTGGAGGAGTCTAGTCCAGAAGGAAGCAGGTTGCCCAGGGCAGCCTGATCTACTAGTGCCTGATTAAGTGGGTGCCAACCTTGCTCTCAGCATTGGGGTTGGAAACAGATAATTTTTAAGGTCCCTTCTGACCCAAGTCTTTCTATGATTTCTTGATTTCACAAAACCACTTTGCTGCACATCCAAAGTTATTTTTTACAATGCATAATAAACATCATCCATACAGTATTGTTTGAAGTTGGATTCTTTTCTAGAGGTTACCTTTATTTAAGGCTGTCAGTGATTTTCTGGTATTCTGAAGGAACAAAGATGCAGCAAGGGAGACAGTCACTGTGCTGAGTTGATGCTTAAGTGGTCGATGCAAATAGGGGATGCTCTGACCTGTTGGCTCCCACGTTATGATCCATAGAGTAAGCCTGCCTAGTATTTCATTTTGTGTGCTGCATTTCCAAAGCTCATAAAGGCTCAACACATAAGGAGCAGCAGCCATGTGTCCTTGACACAGTTCAGCTTCTGGGTTAGAAGTCTGTCCCCTGGGCCCTGACTCATGGTGATTGATGAAGTAATGAAAGTCAGACATTATGGTTTTAAGTACCTTTAGCTACATCAAAATGTCACAAGCATGAAGGCTTAGTAACAGTATATATTAAAATGTAAAGGCCAAGGTTTAGAAAAACTCCAAGCAATGGAATTCAGAGATGGCAGATAACAATTCAGAGGTGGTAGGCAACATATTTTCTAATACATATCAACATTTTACCTAACTCACTAAAAGGATTAAGGACTCTGAAAACAATTTTGCATGCTCAGCTTGTTTGCAGCATTACAACACACCTCTGACCTCTCTCTGGTGAGAGCTTGTTCAGGTAGGTCATCCCAAATTTTGTAGCTGTGCCAGCAGTTTTCCAGAAGTGCAACATTTATACCTTATATTTATATATAATATTTTTATAAAACATTTATATTTGCAGTGTTATTGGTAAGATGTGATACATACTGTGCTTTCCATCTGAATTTGGTCATTTTTCTCTTAAACATCTTTATCAGTGTGGTCATCTTCTGTCCAGTATCTTAAACTTCTGTGCCCCTTCCTAATCAGCACTTCGCTGTGACTACCTGGGACAATTGCTTTTGCTAGCAGCTATTCCTTATGATGTTAACAATGGCAGGCAATTGTGCTGTACCCTCTCCTTCATCACAATGAGCTGATTAGCGCTGAGCTTCTGTAGGAGAGCAGGTGATCAGTCTGATGGAAAAGAGAAAGGAGTAGATAGCTGATTTCTAGATGTTCAGCAGAACACAGCGTCCAACAACTGAAATGTGCGTGAAGGATATGGAATGACAAATATCTAGGTTTCCAATGGAATGCTGGTAAACAACAAATAAGAACTGCTCCATACTCAGCAACCCCTGGAAAACACCTGTCAAAATAATTATGCGTTCACAGTAACAATAATTGTGTATCCCAGTAAATAACAAATATCAAATATTTTCTCTAGACTCCAGAAACTACAACTTATCTACCCTTTTAGTGGACTTTTATTATAATAATTAAAATAATCACTCTTCAGCCACATTTAGAAAGATCAGGTAAACACTGCTTTTGTTTTACAAATTTAGGGATTGAGACATGAGTATAGCAAGCTGCAAAATCTTAGGGAAATAATTAACAGTATAATTAAGAGTATAATTAAATTTAACTGGCATCTATTTATATGATATTGAGCCAATGAAAAACGAATATATGTTGATTTTCAGAGGGATTAAAATCTAATTTCCCACAATGTGAATCACCATATTTTGAAGGATAGCAAGCAAATTTGGTTCTCTGCTTCATTGAATTACAATTTATTTTCAACAGTATTTTTGTTTATATGTACTTTGCTTGGTTTATGAAGAATTTAATTAAGGACTGTGCAGAATTCTGAGTAAAAACAGAATATAATCACTATAAAAAGACATATATTTTTAATAGTTACTTTTAAATTTAATAAATAGATTTGAAAATAGAAGCATGTAGGGAATCATCATTCAGCCAGAGCCTCCTGTCAGGCTAATCAGAAATACATTTTCAGCCTGTTATTTCTATTAATAATTTTGAACTATTGGTAAAAAAAATTGCTAGTAAAACCTACAAATGACAGAAATTGGTAGGATATTCTAAACCTGAAGTGTAATTTTGATTAAAAACTAACCCAATTCTTCATAAATCTCATATCATTTTTTTCAGTTTACAGAAATTCAGCAAAAAGTGAAGTACTGTTGAATGAAAAGTGCAGGGTCATTATTAGAAAAGATTTTGCAATGGGAAGCTCAGTTTTATTGTCATTGTTCTAAAAAGAATGGTTTACAAATAATAAGTGATCTCAAAATGAAAGGAAATAAGTAAATCGTATTGCTAGAGCTGTAGAATTATATTTCTTTTCGTCCTCCTGGGATCACAAATAATGATAATACAGTAGCCAGAAATCTGGAACAGTTCTTATAGCTCATTTCAGACATTTAACTGTGGTTTCTAATATATTAAAGGTAAAAAATTTAAAAAAATAAATACAATAACCAAGTTTGGAACTGGTTATATGTAACTGGCTGTACTTAACATTTCTGTAATTCAGGTCTACTGACTTGACAGCGCAAACCAGGTTCTAAGATCAGCTTAATGTTATATTCATTTTTCCAGAAAATTCCTTTATTTGAATTCATAGCAGAGAATGGGATAGAGAGCTTTATCTTTATGGAGCATATGACCTAATCAAACCTGTTTGCCAGATTGACAATAATCCTAATACAGAATACTCAAAATTTGGAAAAAAAAAATCTCAAACTCATTGCATAGGTGGAGATTGTATGTTCTTAAAATGAATGCTGTCTTAGAGGGCTTGGTCATGGAGAATTTCCCTAAATAGATCTGGCGTTTTAACAGGTCTGCATTACTCCCTGTTGTTCTGTTCTGTTTTGTTTTGTTTTTAATAATTTGGTAGAAGATCTTGAAATATTACTTCCTTAGAGACAGTGTGGGATTAAATATTATCCAAAAGCAAAACTGTACATCTTGAAAACCTGAGCCATACTGGAGAGTAAAAGACAATTCACAGATAACTGATACTCTAGATCTGCGTAATGTCACTCTGTTGTAGAACAGTGGTGTTCTACACCACTACATAAATAAATAATTGTATTTGAAGAATGTGTTATATATTTATACATATTTTTATATATTTCCAAGTTTCACATACCATTCTTTACCTGTTCCTGCCTTCTTCAAATTTCTTTCTGTAACCATGAGTAAATACTGATGAGGTTGTTATTTGCATAGCAGAAGTAAGATGCACAGAATATAGTTGATTCCTTTAACCCTCAAAATCTTACTGTTTACTTCTTTACTTGCATCAGTTTACAAAGTCCTAATTTGAGGAATCTTTGGGATAATAGGCTTAATAAATGCAATAACAAATAGCCTATTCTCATTTTGGCCATTGTACTGTTGACCCACATTATTTGTCATGGGTTTTTGAATACAATTGTAGAACAATACAAAAGTTTTCCCTGGTTAAAATTTTACTGAACTAGTTTTTTAAATATTCAGCATGATAGGCAATTTTTTTCTGGAGAAAGATTTCTCCATGAGGTGCTTAGCTTCCCTTGTCGATGCTGTAATCAGTGAAGGATTTCCTATAATCTCCCAGAATTTATTCATGGTTATGTTTCTTAGTGATCTCAGTTATTTTGCATAGCTAGCAATAATTTGCATTTTCACTGTACATGTGAATGCGCATAATATGCTGCACCAGATGAAAGGCTCATCCAGCTCTGTACCTTGTCTCCATCAGTTAGATGGTGTGTTTCTGTGCTTTCTGGCAGATGCTGGAGGAAAGAGCACAAGAAAGTAAGCAAATAGAATATACTAGAAATTATTAATGAACAAACAAAAAACAGAACAGGAGATACGCCACTGTTTGCTCACATCTTTAATATTGTCAGTAATTCTGATTTCTTCCCTGTGTGGGGTAAAAAAAAAAAAAAAAAAGAATGCTTTCAAAACTGGAAGATCCAGAGTTCTGATAAGAAGGTACTTGAAGATAAGGATTATCATCCTAATGAGTCATGAGAAAGTAGACTAAGACTCTCTACTCTTGTATGCTTTTCAGTGTACAGGAAAATAACTAAGTCAATTTGAAGAAAAAGTTGAAAGTAAACTGAAAAAGTGGAATAGTAAACTCTGAACAAGAGCTTTCTTTGTGTGTATGATCCCGTGGGATACAGGACAGCAGTGAAGAAAACAACTCTTAGATATGTGCATAAATTGGCATTATGGTTATGAAGACAGCTCTGCTATCTGTAGCCAGTCAGTAGTGGAAGTAAGGAAAAGAGGAGAAAGGGAATTACGGGCCTATGTTTCAAGCATGCAAGACAAAAATCTTCTCTTGATATTATAATGAAAACCCCATCATACTGGTTGCTTCAGAGTCTGATTTCAGGAGTAGCATAGCACAAATTGGACAAAGTTGTTGAATGGATATGACTATCCATACTGATATACTATTTGTGTGTGATATTGGTATTATGTGCATTTTAATATTTGTGAGAAAATACCTACATTAAGAATGAAATCTGCTTTGCATTCTTTGTTATTGAATACACACTGACAATTTATATGAAATTTACAAAAATACCAAATATGAAACTTGCGATTTCTCTAACAATTATGTACTTTATCCAACAGGAAAAAAGGATGGAGTGTTTAATGATATCATTCTTTGCTTTTAGCTGTGCAAACTGTAGTCTCCACTATGTATCAGTTGAGATCAATCTCAGTAACCTATGACATATTTACTTGCAGTAAGTTTTATTGTAAGTGATAAATGAATATGATACTAATGGATCAATTAAGAAAACTTTCGGGTTAGTGATCTTTTTTTAATTAAAAAAACAACAACAATATTTCATGCTCACACTGCCTTTTTATTCATGGTTGAATATTAATGCTTGATTAGTTGATACATTATCAGCCAGAAATATAAAGACCCTTTGGTATCTGCCTTTTTTTTTAATAGTAGACTGAAGTATATAATAGATTGTGAAAACTGATAACAGTTTACAGAAAGTCATATAAAGGCATTGCCATGCTATAACTTTCTTGTGGTTTGAGCTGCTAGTAGATTTCTGTTACTGTAGACAGTAGAAGTTAAATTTAAGCTTGTCTAATTGCAAGTAAATTGCTCTGTGAGCACTGCAGGATGAAAATAAAAACAACAAACCCAAGATTCTATCTTTGACATGAAGCAGGATAGAAACATAGGGATGTGCCTGAACTGTTAGTACAAACAACAACAAAAGATTAGAATAAATAGTACTTACAGATATTGATGACAAAGCTAATTCATTGTCAGGGTTACCAATACTGAATCTGCAGAGCCTCACTTTCTCGTAAGTTGACCATAAACAAATAAATTCAATAATCTAATAAACTAATGAAGAAATAAATCTTTATGCTTAATCTACTTGTCATTTTGGAAATAATTTTCCCTTAAGAAGTTTCAGAATGACAATGCACATGATCTTTTTCCAGCTTTAAAACCCCCATGAAACCAAAATTTCCAATTGAATCTTTTTATTACTTAGAACCTGTCATCAGAGAAAGTGATGCTACAGTGTAGAAGATGTGTCTGGAAAGCCAGCATAGCAGAATAGAAATTTTGACAATGGAAAAAAAACATACAAGGAATGGAATAAAATGCAGTACTTAATGGCAGTGTTGTAATGACATCTTTGACTATTGAAGACGATAGGTAGAAGTCAACAGGTTTTGATACATTAGGATAGGATGGTTCTTTGAGGTCAATTTCCTTCTGACGTAATATTTTCAATAGTTGACATTTTCTGCGAAAAAAGAACAAAACAAATCTTTAATGCACACAACATGTGTCATTTGTTTAGATATTCTACACTGTTGTAAAATAGATTTCTTGTAACTGTTTCTAGCAGTTCCGTCTTAAGTGTCTTTCAACAATATTGTAAGTTCATTTTTTGTAGTTATTTCTGAACGTGTAATTCCATCATTCCAGATATATGAAAACACTCGTCTGAGAGTTTTCAAAAATGAGCGTATTTTGTTTTCTGTTATTGCCCACTGTTTACTTCTCTCATCCCTCTGCAGAGTTCCACCACCTTTCTGTAACATACTATGTGTCTTAGTAATTGCCTCAATGAAGTTGCCTGAAGGACAAACAGAAGCCCCATTAACTCTGAAGTATAATATGTGTTTGACAAGTATTCATAAAATAGTTTTTGTTTTTTTTCCCTCTATACTGACTATGTCTATATAGAGGATTAATTACAATATAGTCAAGACTCTCATAGAGCAAACCACTGGAAATACAAGATTTGCCTTCCACTCTTCACACATTGAAAAGAAAAAGAGATTGTATGCTTTACAAGAAGACCTTAGTATGGATCTTGTTAATATAAATGAGAATAAACAGATGGGTCCAAATTCAGAAGTAGTGCATAAAATATTATTCAACTAGGCTCATATTTGCTCATATTCCCTTAAAAATTCTATGTACTTTGTAGCAATAAGTCTAAAACTAATTTAATATATGTCCTGAAAGTAGCATGGCAATAAATCTATTGGAGCTTGGCTGCTAGTGGCATTGGTATTAAATATTTAGCTGCAATTTTACAGAATAGGGAAGCATGATGAGGGCAGTAGTATGACTGCAGCCACAAAGTATGGATTAACAATTTAAATGCTGCAAGTATCTCTTAAATTCAGATTAAGAATTGATAACTATTGAATGCAGAGTAGGGAAAATGGACGGAGTAAACTATGGTTCCATTTCTTGGTTCAGGGTTGCTGAGAATGGAAAACATATCTGTGGTCAGGGTTGTACTCATTAGTCAGTCACTTCTTGGGTAGCCACTACTCTCTTGGCTCTTTTCTAATCCTGTCTTCAGAGTATCAGTTGCATTATTTTTCAATTTTTCCACTGTAAGAATTAAAAATCAGTTTAAATGTGTCATCTGTTGCATCTTAAAAACATAAATTAACAGAGAGAAATGTATATATAAGCAATCACTTCCACTAAGTTATCAAGTAAACTTCTTCAATACTCAGAAATTTGAAAAATGAGCTCATAAATGAGTAGTGCTTTGTTTCCTGTCAGGCATATGTATATTATTAGATGTAACTTCAACCCACTCTGGAAATAATTTTAGTCCAGTTTCTACCAGTTTAAGGAAGAGATAGGTTATTCTGCTCAAGGTTAACTATAAAGTTTGTAGCATTTCACTGGAGCAACTAGTTAAAATTTTCGATTGTGGTGTGGAGCTAGCACAGCAGTGGGATTGTATACTCTTTGGGACTCAATAATGAAGATCTGTCAAAAGCAAAATGAGTTTTTTTTTTTTAATTTCTTGGGAAATAAATTAGAAATTCAGAAAATTTGTTATGAGATGAAGATGAAAAGGTCTATTGGGCTTCAGAACACTGAAGCTAGGGAATGGAAAGCTAGTGTTCTGAAGCATGGGTTGATAGGGACAGAAAAGGAAACAGAAGGGAAATCAAATAAGAGAGAGAAAGGTAATAGGGCTCTCATACAGGTTTCATGAGTTTTAAATAAATGTAATAACAACTTAAAAATTCATATGGTTTTAATCTAATGCAAATCAAACTTATGCAGTTCAGAGCTGCACTTGACATAAAACATTATGGCTATCAAAAAAATATTCTCATCCTTATTTCCCATACTTGTAATACCAAAAAAAAAAAAAGGACAGATTTCTCATGAGAATGTATATCCATCTTGACAATGAAATACTTGACATGCCTTGCTCTTGGTAAGTACACTGTTTCTCATAATGCAGTTTGTTCTGCAACTCTTCTCTAACTGCATTTGACATGAGTATTCCTTCTCTCAGTGTCTCTTGCAATGCTGATATTCTATCTGTGGAAAAAAAAAATGAGCAAAGCAAAAAAACCCTTTTCTCAATCTTATCATTTTTTTTGAAAACACACTCTGCCTCCTGGTCTTGAAAGCAGAACAGTTGAATTGGTCTTCTAAGCGAGGGTACTGATCCTACTTACAATTCTGCTCTAGAAAACTCCAATACCCATGTAGTGCTTCTTGCAGAGTTCCACTCCAAACAACACATGGAAATCATAAAAACCTCATCCGTACAGATGAGTTTGCTTCCTCTGTAGATATATAGAAAAATAAAATGATTTGGTCTGAACAAGAGAAATATTCTTAAGAACAGACTGTTGTATTCACTTGTAAAATGGTTATACACGTTAAAAAAAATAATCTGGGAGTCAGTAGAGAAGCTTGATTTTGCAATCCCTACCTTCTAGAGAAGGACAGAGACTTAGAATTCACTTTTTTTTTTCTTCTTTCCAAAAGAAGGAAACAGCTGGGAAAGACAACCACACTAAACCAAATCAGAACAAAAATACCTACCTGATTGAAAAGGTAGGAAGGTTGAATATATTTATATATTGTGCACAAACATAAGGCCAGTAAGCTGGTGGTGAGATGTTGGGTTGCTAGTGGGCTGTAGGTCAATGGGCAGTTGTATTGTTAGCTGTGCATTGCTCAGCAGGTGGCTAGTAATTGCATTGTGGTTATGTATACATTATTATAATTGCATTTTTTTTTTCCATTTTCCTTTTCTGTCTTAGTAAATAGTTTTTATCTCAACCCACAAGTTCAATTTTGTCTCCACTTCAGTCCCTTACCCACTTGATGGGGACCGAGCAAACAGGTGTCTGGTGCTGAGCTTCTCCTGGGTTACATTGCAACGTAAATTAACTCTAACTTTGATCTACCTTGCAGAATGAAAAATATTTCATCTCATTCCACGTGTTGTGAAAAGTAATCTTCAACATGGTTGGAATTTCAGTTCAAATATCATGTGATAACATCATGATTATCCAAACCATCTACATCACTTTGTGTGGGATCTAAAACTCGCAAGAACATAGAGGTTAATGAAATTGCTGGGGTTTGCTTCCTCAGAGGTCAGAGCTACCACAGTAATGCTTCATCATTACATTTCATATTTCTATTCTAATTGGATCAGAATTTATAGTTGAAAATTTAAAAGCTATGTAAAAGGAAAATACAAAAAGTGACCCTAACTTTTTTAAGCATCAAAGAAGCTCTCATAAAGTTCAGGTAATTCTCATTTTATTGGAACATGTTTAATTATTTTTTCTCAAACAGAGCTTTATGAATTCTTACACTTTTTAATCATTCATGACAGATGTTTTAGGAGCTGTGAGAAAATTAGATCAGCAACCTTGAAAATTGTTTACAAAGATGTTGCCTGGCAAGTCACTGTCACCTTTTGTCATATCAGAAACTCTCTTCAGGTAATGAGATCCCTGAAAAAAATGTAAAGAAATTATAAGTATGCTACATGTTTTTCTTATATAAATATATATGTATATATTACTTTTAAAATGTTTTGTTAGAAATCCAAAGAAAAAGCCATATAAAAAAAAAGAATGTTTTTAGCTCCAAAAGCAACACTGATTTGTTTCCATGTCATCAGAATCTTTCTCTTCTGTTCAAAAAGGCTGTTAGTGGAGCTAGTCTATCAATATATTTGAATACTGATGATGATAAACTTTTGTCTTTTCAGTTGTATTGTTTTATATATGATTTCTCTGATATACTAGACTTACATCCTCTAACATAGAGAAAAAATAGTGTTGCAAATACCCTTTGAATTATATTGGAGCCTTCAGAAAAAGTCTGGTAAAGGTTGTAATGAACTGGAACAAGATTTTGAAGGATAATTTTCTTTTGAAAGATAATGAAAGATACCATAAAAATAAGGATGACTAAGTTATTTCCTGCTGCCTTCCATGCAAGATGTTTTCATTCAGTGGATAACTAGCGTACTGCTGTGTACTATGTGTTGTAAAGAAGCTGAACTCAGACTAATTTATGAAGTAGTCAAAAAAAATCAGCTTTATCTCTGGAAAACATTACATGGTTTCATTAATGACTTTTAGCTATTTGAAACTTTACATTTGCTATCTGTAGCTGAAGTTAGTGAACTACTTAATTGCACACTTAACTGGCAAGAAGTAGGAAGGTGTCTAAATGTATGCTTAAGAACTTGGTGACCTGAGGTTTGTTATATATTCGAAGTATGCAGTGTTATGTCTTGGCAAATGTCATCATTGCATCAAGATGGCATCCTTACAACATTACACAATTACTCAGTCTACTAACTGTACTCTTCATGGTGCAGTGGAATTGCCAGGTTACAGCCTGAACCAATGGTTAAGCACCAGGTGAAGAGGCAGGGCTAACCCAGTGAGCTCAGGTGCAAGCAATGCACCTGAGAGACCAGAAAGGGTGGAGCCAGGATCCACCCCTCCTCACCCCTCATTTAAGGGTTAGCAGCTAAGTGTGCCCTGTCTCTGTATGGGTGGCAATTGTACTCCTCTTGGGCTGTCACTGGTTGTTTGAAGGGGTGAGCTAATTTAATTTCTTTTTTACTTGTTATTGTTCTGTAGGGTTTGTATCCCACTAGCAGGTACTGTCATTGCATTCTTTTCCCAGGAGAATAGGAATCATTACTTTCAGAGCAGCCTTTGTAAAATATATAGTTAATGCATAGATAGTAACAAAACTTATTTTAATACTTCTTATTAAAGCATATAAAAAGAGAGTACACTAGTTTTATATTTTTTCTTAATGTTTGATCTTGTTTCTGTGAAACTAATGTGTCAGGCTGGTTTGATGGTAGTGGTTGCAATTCTTGGTTCTCAAGGTATTCAGCAGAGACTTTTGATGAAATTCTACTGTCTGTATTTCATCTTTCAAAATAGCTGTTCACAAATGTATGTACTTGCAAAAAGTGATGACACATACAAGGTGTGACTGTGAATTGAGGAATAGTTCTTTCTGGTAAGAGAGGGCATGTAAAAGTCTGGTTAAGAGACTTGAGCGAATTTTTAATTGCAGCTCTATAGATTCTATCTGAAAGTAATGTTTTTATGTAAACTGAAAGTGGAGTTGCAAATAAAAAAAAAAAAATTATTGGCTGCCTTGAAGCATATTCTCAAACTTCTTTACCAAAACAAAAAGCTTGGCTGCATATTTCTTTGCTGTTCCCAGGACTGTGTTTAGCCAATGCATCAAAATAAGTGAAATCACTTGCTGTAACTTGAGTCTGTGTTGCACTGTCCTGGTTTCAGCCCAGATAGATTTAATAGTGCACCGACATTTAGTGTTCAGTGGTGCTGAGCAGCCAGGCTGCTTGGCAGGGCACAGCTGCTGCCATGATGACACCACAGCAGGATGTGGGCTGCAATGTGAGCTGTGCTGGACCATGTGTGGCCTGTGAGTAATGAGTGGAACATGCCTGCCCTAGCACCTGTTTTAAGAGGAAACAGTGGTTATCAAGGAAAGATCTGCTACTGCGTATCTCCAGTGAGTGTTAATACATTTGTGAAGGTAAATCAGCATAGCTTGAATTAAGAAAGAAGGGAGAATGAGAAACTGACAGGAAAAAACTGAGGCAATGACATGGTTATAAAGGGAAGGTTTTGGTACTTATTTGAAACATCTAGCTTGCCTTCAGGAAGGTTTTTTTATTGACCTTAAGTGGGGGTGATCCCTGAGAGGAGGGTGATGTTTCTCTGAGTATACAATAACACTGTACCTTTTAGAATTTCAAAGAGATGGATATGGGGCAGTGAGCTGCTTATTTTCATTTGCTATGAAAGATGGGTGTTCTGGGTCTAGTTCTGAAGACGAAGAGAAAGTGGAAAGAGATTAAAAAGAAGTGACTTCCATATTTCATTGTAATTAGAAATAGTCACGAAGAGAATTAGAAAAATTGGGTGCAGTTGTTTTTACACAATGACTACTTAACTAATGTATTCTTGTTTAAGAAGGAATTATTTCATCAGTACCTAAAACCATATCACATGAAACTATATTGTGTTTATTATGCATTCATAATATGCTAAACAGCTGAATCTACACTCAGAACTCTGATGTAATATTTTAAATGCAAATAAGCATAGGAGAAGCTACAAGGTTACATTTTTATTTTTAAAATGATGCATATGATGAAAGTCAGTCTACAGTACTCTGTAGACTGACAAATGTAAAAAATACATTTGTTCTCCTCTAATGTTTAAAGATCAAAAACATGGGAAGTGAGTATGTTGGGAAAGCACCAAGAATGGTTGCTTCACCTTAAGAGGAAAACTGGCGATGTTAAGGATTTCCTGACAGTTAAGAGCATTTTAGCACTTCTTTCTTATGGGTTTTTTTTTTACGCTTCTTTCTTTGCTGCTTGGTCTTAAGAGATAGAAATGGTAGTACATAACTGGTAGTTAGGCTTTGTTTTTGTTTTTTCAAATGACTTTTACATCTTAATTAGCTTTTGTTGTAATTGAGGGAGGTGGCATAAGGCTTCTTATGCTAATATTTACACAAAGAACAAGTACTTGTCAGGAAAGTGACATAATTATATTCACTGAGTGTTACTATATTCATTGAGTATCCTACTTCTAGAAGGATTGCCTTAGTAAGTCATATAAAAGGCTTGTGGCAGTGCATATGAAGGATAAAAATGCTTGATCAATTTATAATATTCTGTGGTACCAGAGATCCAAGATGCTGATTGTTCATTTATGGTTCTTTAATAGATTAAACTCAAAAAGTAATGTATAACTGGCAAGACAGAACCTTGAAGAAAAATTTCACATATTTCCATAAAAAATGTTTCTGAAAGTGTTTTGGTCTTGATTACATATCATTAATCATAATGCTAAACATAATGCTTATATTGAGGTTGCTGTTAACACTTCAGTTGGTACATAATCTATCCAAAGAGACTGGGAATTTTTGTGTTAGTCATATGTGAGCTTGTATTTCTGTTGGTGTTCTAGTCCTGCTTGTCTGCACTTCTAGGTATGGCTGTAGACACAGCTAGTGCCAGGCTGCTTATATCTGGTGTATGGAATGAGCTGAGCCATGCTGTCTGTGTTCCTGTGATTTCTAGACAAGGCAAAGCAGCTGGAGCTGGTGATAAGGATCTGGCTGGTATGTAAGTAAATGTGGTTGAAGAGCTAGTTGATGGTGCTACTTTAAACAAAGTTCACTCTTCTTTCATTGTCTTTATATCCCATTTAATGTTGAAATTGTTTGAATACATCAACATTCATAGAATCTGGTTCCCTTTTAACTTTAGTGATTTGGGATCTGCAGCTTGGAGATGGAATTACAACACTGATGGTCCTAAGTGCAAGCCTAAACTGTAGCACACTCCTTAGGGCTGATCTGGTGAGTTAATGCAGCCTAGTGCCTTTTTTGAGCTATCTGACAGAGCATCAACCATGGTACCTATGCTGCAGAAGGATTTCCAGAGCCCTCTCAGCTGCGTACACAATACTTTCCCCAGGGAATCTTCCTTAACTTAGAGCAGAGAAGTAAAGCAGTCTAAACATTGATCTGGTCCTTCCTTCAAAGGTTAACTGTGCAGGGGGTGAAACTTCACAGCAAATGATTGAACATGCATTTATTTATAATACATGCTCTAATAAAGATATTTCAAAATTGGCCCTCTCTTCAAGCCCCTGATGCCACAGTTTAAAGGCCAGTATACAGGGTAGGTTTTCTCCTTAGTACATCTGAATTAAAGTGTTAAATGATAACAAGCATATATTCTCACAATTAAGTTATGCATTATATTTTTTCACTGAGAAATCTGGGTTAGAAAAATTCTTTGCCTCCCTCCCCTGACTTGAGACTACTTGTTGCTGCAGCAGTTAGAGTTCACCATCCCTCAGTTTTTTCCCCCAACTTTATGGGACTGCTGCAAACTGGATCATGGAAATGGAGCAGGTTACAGGTAAATCTACAAAATGTCTTAAGTAGCATGTATGTTTGTGTGTATGTGACTGTCTTCAACATCTCTGTTACAGAGGCGATGTTTGAAGACTGACTTACAAACCTGTGCTGGGAACGCTGCCTGGGTGGCACTCTGACATGCAGGCAGAAGTGGAGTGCGGGTACCTTAATGTAGTTCTGCTGAAAGCAATGTTCAACTGTCCTGCTGCTTTTAAGCAGGGGATTAGTGCTTACTATTGTCTGTCCCTTTTATTTGCAATTCTCCTCATGTTCAAAATATTTTTATTTCAGGATTTTTCCCTTAGTTTCCAGCCATGTTATCTGTATGTTTATACATTTGATTGTCCAGAGTTTTCAGTTCTGCGATGCCCTTTACAAACTCCTAAAAATGTCAGTGGCTAAGATATTGAATTCATGTGGGTGTTCATTTCTTTTGTTGTTGTTTTCGTTTTCCAGTCTTATACATCAGCAGGAGAACTTAATGTATAGTGAATCACTCCTTAGTCATTTTAATTAGCACGTGGTTCCTCAACTTCCCAAGTGCTGACAGCTAGTTCTTTCTGCCATGTACCTTGTGGGACCTTGCTATGGTGATGCTTCATTCTTCTGATGCTGACTGATGGGCTCTTGTGTCTGACTGCGACTGTTCTGTTACTGTACAATGCTGTCCTTTCACCCCTTGCTGCTGATTGCAGCTCTGCCAACCTGAACCCCCTCAGCTGCTGTACTTCCAGCCACCCACACTTCTCATCCTATGCATGGGAGAGATGCAGTGCAGTGCAGCACTGGAACATGGAGTGATCGTAATCACAGGCACAGTGCATACCTGCAGTGTCACTGCTGAGCTCTCACCTGCTATGAACCATTAAAACTGGGCGCCTAATATTTTTATAGCATTTACTCAGATTACTCAGATGGCATGTATATGAATATTAAGGTAGATATCAGTAGTATGTTTATACATACTAATTTTAACTTTAGAGAAAGAAATAGCAGAATATGAGGAACATTATAGAAGGGTTTTCATTGTTAATAATCTAAAACTTCAGAATTGCAGCTTTACACTTGTGTTGTAGATTTCATTCCAGAAAGCACTGTTGTTTTATAGAAAAGATCTAGCTTTAGAAGGATTTTTAGAGAAGTTTTTGGATGCTTAAAACTTTAGTAATCCTGAAGACCTACAGATTATGTATTGCTGTTACTGGTGATTTTAGTTTCTTACATTAACCATATTGTATGGCTTTTCTTTTTAGAGAACAGAAAATTGTTAATTGTTTTTCAAAACAATGCACATCTTCCAGCTTCTCCTGCTACTTTAAAGTTTTCATATTGACTAGAAACATACACAGCTGAAAAAGTAGCAGCATGGATTTAGACCTTTTCTAGAATATGGAATTTTTGTGAATTGTGTCCATTAAAATATTTTATTTACCTTATATCCTTCTGAACTGTTATGGACTAGCAGCCCTTTAAGGGCGAAAAAAATAGAAGGAAAATTCAACCTCTATCATTGTTCAGTTGGCTAAATATATATAAAGCATTTCTAGTAAAAGAAACTCCTCTATTGAATCTACCACATTAAACAAACATTTATCCTAGCATTTAACTCATAGGTAACAAATGAAGTGTAGGAAAGCCAGCGGACTCAAGTTATTCAGTGTAGAAAGGAAGCAAGCTCTGCAGCAGATTTAACTAATCTACACTTCCTTGTTCTTTTGTACTTCACCACTCATTATCTTGTAGTAGATAAGAAAGAGTTTATAATAACCTGAGCTTTATGAAGATGTCCAAAAATATTTGGCCTATGTCACTTTTCATCAAAAAGGATAAAAATCCGGCATTTAACATATGCTCACTTTTTTGCACATATATACCTTAGAACGTTTCATGTTTCTAGTTTATTAAAAGATAGCCATAATATAGTAGCATGACCCTTTCAGTCTATTACTCTTCAAGTTGATTTGGTCTCAGCTTTTATATTAGATGTAACAAATACATTTCTTCTGAAGTATTTCTGTTCTTGCTACATGCAGCACATTTCACCAGTGGCTTTAATACATGCAAACCAAGTTATCTAATTTTATTTTAAAGATAGAGGCTTGAATAGGAGTATAAAACTAAGGACTTGCAAAAATATGAAATTATGTCAAAGATTGTAATCCACTGGCATGTTACTTTTTATGTATAGCCAAGCTTTAACTTGTGCAACACAAAAATGATAGCTTATATTGTCCTTTTGAACGTGGTGCAGTCAAGGTTTTTTCCTTCTCAAACCATACACACAAGCACACTGTTATTACTTTTTTCCTTTCCTGCCCAATTTGTACCCTTCATAACAAAATATCAGCCTTAGCCTGCCACACAGTCATTTCTCTGCTGTGACAGCACAGAGGAAAGAGCAAAGGGGTAGCTAGCAAGGGAAATCCCTGACACCAGTCAACTGGCTCAATAGAGTTCTGCCTGCAAACTGCATGGGAAAAGATGAATTGTTTGCACAGAAAGAATAGACAGAGAAGGTCAGAGAAGCTGTGGAAAACTTACTCGACTTTGTTCTCTCAATGCGGGATGGGAAGCTGCTATGCAGATCTTTCAGGATGTAAATCTGTAAGGTAGCACTGCAACAGCTTTCAGAGGCAGACTAAGCCATAAATTTTACAGGACCCCTTATCCATCAAACACTGGGGTAGAAAAAGTGTTGGAGGAAGAGAATGTGTGTGCTGTAGAAGCAGCATGTGAGGTCTGGTGTGCACTCTGAGTGCTGTTTTTTCAAATGCTTGAGAGAATACAGTCTGTGGACGTTTCTCTTTGCAAGGCAAAGCTATACCATATAGGACTGACACTAATATGGCATAGAGATAAAATAATTTTATAGGATGCAACATTGGGAGAATTGGGGGGGTGATACTATTACCATTTCACAGGCATCTCTCCAAACACCTTTGCAATTCTGTTGAAAAGGTATTATCTATGCTTTGCAAAATGATCACTTCATTTTTGTCAGGGTTCTGTCTATGAAAATGAGATAGAATAATTAAATATGTTTCTGTTCAACAGAACAGTTGCAACTGTTAACTTGCTGTAAAACAAAACAAGAAAATGAAAAATCACAAAGAATTTAAGAAGCCAAATGAAAATTCTTCTTGTGATTAACTCTGGTATTCACATCAATCAAACTTCTCCTCATTGCCCCTCTTATTTTGATTATTCCTTAGAAATATTTAATTAGAAGAAGACCTCTGTCACAAAATGAATATTACAGAGTCAAAACATTTGCCTATGAGTGTTAACAGGAACAAAGTACTTGATTTGGGGTCTCAAGCATCCCACTTTGACTGCATATAAAGAGTTTCTGTTGCTAAGCTTTTTGTGGCAAAACTCCATTGTGAACTTCAATAATTTTTCCTCTAAAGATTTTTTTGCTAAAATTGACTTTTTCTTGAAGTTTGCTATGGGTGGTTAGTAACTGAGAAAACGTTTTGGTATTTTAGTGAGCTGTCAGTGGTTTACGGGTGTTCAGCCCAGTTCTGTGATGAATGGGACAGGGGACCCACAGGCCCATGCCCTGGGAAAAAGGTAAGGAGATGGCCCTGAGAGCAAAGAACAGCGGCAACAATCTGAGGAGAAACAAACTAATTTTCTAAATAAGATATCGGAATGCAAAAAAACACACTATAATACAATATAATTACAATTTAAGCTGATAAATCCAATACAGAGAGAGAATGTCCCAAAATCAAGGTAGGCCTTACTCTACTACTGATGATAAGACAGCTGGAGAGCGAGGTGCTGCCAAGATGAGAGACGGGCCGAAAAAGGACGAGGTCTCGTGATCTGCAAGTTTTTATCTTTTCCCTCTGGCCAGAAATGGTAACAGAGGAGCAAAGTACCGTGGGGAATGTAGTAGTCCTTCTCTTCTGGGAACCAGGTACATCCACTATATGATGTTATGATGTGGAATACCAGTAACTGAAAATCATAAAACCATGACAGTGAGCCATGACAGCAATATGTTAACTATTTCTTGAGTTTCTTCCTGGAAACTAAATACCAAACTTTTGTTTTATGTTTTGACTTCACTAGTGCTTTTTTCCCCATGGATTACATGCTCTTTTATTTCTTTTAAAATGTCTTTTTTTTCTCTAATTTCTTCAGTTAGATGACTCTTCACCTATAGAGTAAAATATAAATTTTAAAACTGATAGTTTCTGTGTATTTACTGTTACGATCTTAGAGGCTCCACCATTCACAGTAGCATTTATAAAACAAAGTGAATTTAAACTTGCAGATTCAGTGTCAGATTTGCTGTTGTATTTTGATCTTTTAGTGGACTCTTTTATTTGTTCTTCTGAGACATTTCATATTAAGTTTTTAAAAGGCAAAATTGCTTTCTTATCTAAACACTTCACCAAAAATTACATTAATTGTAAATGAAATGAAATTAGTGAAGATGAGGAAAAAAATTACAAAATGCCCTGAAACTGAATAACAACATTGTGCATATTAGAGCGTTATCTTTGCAAGATGCGTATGTATATATGTAAATGTAAGATCTTCATTCCGGCTTAATGATTTCTTATCTATTGGTATTATTGAATAGCTTTAGAGCGTGCAAAGTAAGTGAGAATGGAGATAAAGGGATAAAGATCTAGAGAGATCTGCCTGTTTGTAGTGAACGTTTGTATTTAATGTAATGTTTCTTGTAGTTTCTTGATGTGAAAAACACTATATAACATTTGGATTATCTTTATTCCCAAGTAAACAAGAAAATAACCTTACGCATCAGGTCAAATGAGAGAGACTCTTGGTGTCCCCAAGGGTACATCTGTTCTGTTAGATGCAGAAAGTTGTAGTCCAGTCTGAAGCCACACTTCCAGGTTACCAGTTGACACTATCTGAACATGTCTTGTGTCCACCATACTGAAAGTGGAGATGGAGCTATCTTGTTCTTTCCTATGTATGTATGGGCAAATACACTCATTAAGTTTTTACACTTCCTTGCTTCTCTGCTAGAAGTATATGCTACCATGTATAAGCTTAGTTTTACGTTTCTTAACATTAAATAAGTACTTTGAATAACTCAGACACCCACAGCAGCTAAGAGCCTTGGTCATATGAGCAAACCTTATTCTTCACTCATGTATTAAGCTTAGTAGAATATTTGAAAAAATTAACTACCATCATGTACTTAGAGTGGAATAGAATCTTTGCTTACATTTAGAAATATTATTCAATTCCCTCTAAATTTCTTTTGAAACCTTTATTTCTTCTCTGTGGTTGTGGTAACTGTAGTAGTAACGATTTTGAATTGTATCTTCCTGTTTATTATGGAAAACTGCACATGTAAGCTAGTTATTGGGTACTGGTGCAACTGTTAGGACATTTCAGATATCAGGTTACTGTGATAAGGATAAACTCAATAATCAACATTCCACAATTAACAATAAATGCTGTAATAATGATGGCAAACTAGCTTTAAAAACAATGTAACACAGTTGTGATTATTAATCAGAATTTTCTAGCCACATTTTGCCTGTTGTAGTTGCTGAAGGTCTTGTATTTGTGTCTTTTTCCATAAGGTAGTTTGTCATATTTCAACAAATTCAAGAAAATGCCAGCTTTACCACCAAATTCCAGGAGAATAGGATACTATGCTTCCGTCTTTCCACAAATGTTTTTCCTTCCTTGTAGGTGTTCTTCCTATTGAACTGTACTTTGCTTTATGTGCAGCATCTTGTTTAATGATAGACGGTTGCTATTTACAGTCCCTGTTACTTTTGCATTTAAGAACGTAGTCGTTAAAGATGCACATAAAGCTAAGCTGACTTTGAGTAGTCTGCTTCCAAGAAATGTAAGGAAACTTCAGAGGGAAGAATACAATTTTATTTTCTACTCCACATCAGCCTAATGGCCCCTACTCAAAGGGAGTTCTACTACACCCCAGGGGCTCCAGTCACTGACATTACTAGGAAACTCCCTTGTCTGGTGTGGCCCTCTGGTTCTTGCCTGCTCCCGGTATTTCAGTCTGGCAACAGTGAGGTTGTGGGGAGAAGCCTGAGGGCTATTAAGAGGGTCTTCAGGGTATTGGAGCAGTTAGTTTGCAGAGTGGGAGCTCAGGTGGTATTTTCCTCCATCCCTTCAGTATCAGCAAAAGATACTGAGATGAGCAAGACCTACCTGTCAACATGTGACTAAGACACTGGTGCTATCTGAGGAATTGGTGTTTTTTATAATGGGGTGGTTTATTGAGCACCAGGCCTGCTGGCAATAGATGAGGTCCAACTGGATCAAAGGGAGAGAAGGGTTCAAGCCTGGGATTTCTCTGGGCTCACTGACAGTGCTTCATACTAGGTTTGGAGGGGGTGAGGGTTGATAGCAAACCTGCCCATGACAAGGTATGGGACAGCACAGCAAGTTAGAGGGACAAGGTGATAGTGAGAGCCCTCAACCTTCTGCACACTTGAAATCTTATAATGATGAAAGCAACAGGGAAACTGAAAGTAAATACTTCAGAGGAACTAAGGAGTTATCCTCCAAGACAGTGACAAGACCTGTTTCTCACCAATTCTAGTGAATTGGTTGGTTGGTGATGTCAGGATTGGAGGCTTCCTGGGATGTAGTGACCATGTAATGGTGGTGTTCACACTCTTGAGGGATATTAGCCAGGCAAAGAGTAAAGCTGAGATGCTTAATTTTAGGAAAGCCAGATTCCAGCTCTTCAGAGAGCTAGTCAACAAAACTCCCTAGGAATTTCTCCTCAACTACAAAGGAGAAGAGCTGGAAGATCTTTAAAGATGCTTTCTTTAAGACACAAGAGCTCTCCTTCCCTCGGTGTAGAAAGTTAGGAAAGGAAGGCAACAGACTGGCATGGCTGATCTGGGACCTGCTGATAAAACTGGATGGTGAGAAAATGCGCAGGCAGTGGAAGCAGGGGCAGGAAACCTGGGAGAAGTATTAGGGATGCAGCTAGGTTGTGTAGGGATGTGGTCCGGAAGGCTAAGGCCAAACTGGAACTGGACTTGGTAAAGTGTGCAAAGAAGGAAGAGTAAGGCTTCTATAGGAATGTCAACGGAGAAGGAAAGCCCAAGAGGGTACACCCTCCCTAGTGAGCAGTACAGGCAGGCTAGTAACAATGGACCAGGAGAAGGCTGAGGTATGCAACAATTTTTCTGCCTCAGTCTTTAATAGCAACTGTTCTTCACATTGCCCTTGAGCAGATGGTTTGGAAGGTGGGAGGCAGGGGAGCAATGCTCTTCCCACTGTAAGTGAAGATCAGGTTTGCAACCACCTGAGAAACCTGAACATCCATAAGTCTATGGGTCCTGGTGAGATGCATCCCAGAGTCCTGAGGGAATTGGCTAATGTAGTCAAGAAATCACTCTTGATGATATTTGAGGAGTCATGGTGATCAGGTGAAATCCCTGGTGACTGGAAAAAAGGCAGTGAGACTTCACATGGAGTACTGCATCCAGATGCGGAGTCCTCAGTACCAGAGAGACATGGAACTGTTGGAGCATTTACGGGGAAGGGGAACAAAAATTATCTGGGGATGGAATACCTCCCCTATGGGGACAGAGAGCTGGGTCTGTACAGCCTGGAGAAGAGAAAGCTTTGAGGAGATCTGAGAGTGGCCTTTCAGTAACTAGAAGGGGGTTATAAGAAAGAAGAGGACAGACTCTTCAGCAGGGTTTGTTGTGAAAGGACAAGGGAGAATCTTTTCAAACTGAAGGAGGGGAGATATAGATTGGCTATTAGGAAAAGGGTTTTTTAAAAAATAAGGTAGGTGAGGCCGAGGAAAAGATTGCACAGTGAGGGGTTGGATATCCTGTCCTTGAAGGCTTTCAGGGTCAGGCTGGACGGGGCTCTAAGCAACCTGATCTCACTGTAGGTGCCCCTGTTCATTGCAGGGGAGATGACTAGATAGCCTTTAAGGACCCCTTCCAACTCAAACAATTCTATGATACTATGATTTTATTCCTCTCCTAACTTCTGGCTCTCTCCATAGTCTCCCTCTCAGCTTCATATTTCCTTGTATCTTCTGCATCTTGGAACACCTATTTGTGCTTTGCCTTGTTTAACAGCAGCATATGTGTTTCTTTAGCTGCTACTCAAGAAATGAATGTTTTGATCACAAACCTACGCAGGTGATGTGCAGTTTTAACAGAAGCATTTTGTTAAAAGTAGACATGTTAATTTGAAATATTTTTAAAATGTCTTTTATATATTCACTATGTCATTTAGTTTCTTATTAGTGTATGTTTCAGTTCTCTGCAGGATAATGTTTTTTCGGCTTTATTTCAGCTTCAGTTTCTCAGTTGTTAAATAAACAGTAAAGAACTCTCATCATATATTTCTACTCCAAAAGAGGGCAAAAAAATCTTATTTGTTCCAGTGTTTTGAGCATTGTTCCTGGCAAGAATGTCTTATTTTTATATTTCTTGAAAGCTTTGCCATGGTTCTATTGTATTCCCACCACTTGTTCCATTTCTCCATGTAGTTAGCCTTTTCCTAACCTTCTCTTTTTGTCTGAAATTTAAGCGTTGTAGCAGTAGCAGATACAGTTTCTTTTCACAGGGATTACCTCAAAGAATAGGATTACAGCCTCAAAGGACTTTTAATGGGATTAGAGAGCGTGCACCTGGACAGTTACCATACAGAATCCGCTTTGTATTTGCTCTGTTTGACACTTGTCTTAGTGCTAGGCTTAGCCCTAGCCATAGGTAAGTAATGGAGGTAAGTAGCAGAGGGGCACTCCCTGAGGAGGTGAGAGGTTTGAATTTCAGCTCATTTTGAAAGAGGAGGGCATTGACTTTGGTTTCCTTAGAAACTGCTGTAATCTCTAGTCTATTTTAACATTCCTTTCTCCTCCTCCTCCTCCTTTGACAGACAGGCTTTCACTGAAAAGAGTGAACCAGTTTTCCAGTTTTAAGTGCAGACAGGATTCCAGGCTGTGAATTCCACTTTCACATAAGCACAGTATTTGGGTTGCAGTTGGACACTTAAAAGTGATAGGCAATTTCACTGATCATCTCTATGACCTTCTTTGTTTCCAATCTTGTGGATTTCCCTATTTAAGAAGCTGAATCCTTCTGTACATCCACATCTGTTAATTTTACATTGTACTCAGACATCTGTCTGGGGCTCATGAACGTCCTTCACAGGACTGGAAAGAGCAGGAAATAAAAGATTTTGACCCATCCTCACTATATACAGTTCCTTTTGATGATCCTCGAATTGAGATGTCTTGATTAAAAGTGCAGAAAAGACTATATAGGTATAAATACGTGTGTGTGTATATATATGTTTGGGATCAAACTGCCTTTGATCAAATTAGTAGGTATAGTACATAGAAAATCTTAGAAAATGTCTAATTAACTTCACCAGTCCATGTATTAGGAGCTCAGTCTTCACTTAGAAGAGATTTAGACTTCATGGTGAAAATGTGGTCTTGCTTAAAGAGAGTTTTTTAACAATGCTTGGGCATCTCCAAAATAAAATGAGTTGTTTAAAAAAACAACACATTTTCTTTTTCACAGAAATTATTTTTTTCCTATTTCTAGAGAAATCTTCTCTTCTTGGAAGTGATGAGACACTTCCTTAGAAATGTTTCAGCAACTGCACCCAAGAAGTATCTGTGGATAATTTCTGGATAATTTCTGTTTGCTCTCTGGAGCTCTTCTGCAGTATCTGTTACACTGCTGAATGATCTGCCATGATAGGCAATGAGCAAGGATTAATTTCATTCATAAACAAGAGATTTCTACTAATTTTGGAGCCTCTCTCAAAGTCACACAGCACTCTTGTGCTCCTGGAATGCTTGTAAAACACAAAAACATCATCCTTATTTTGACCCTTCTTTCCCGTATCCAGAGATATTTGAGATCTGAGCACTTCCCTCTCCTCAGAATAACTCATGGTCATCAAGGAGCTCCTCTATGATCATTCTTTCAAGAATGAAATAGAAGATCCAGCCACTGTATTAATGCAGTCACAATGGCTGGGAAGTAAATTTGTGATCTGTCTTCCTCCTGCATTGTTTTCTCATCTGCAATTCCAGGCAGAATTTTCTGAAGCGCTTCAGGAATTTAGACACCTATGTCCTGCTTCTCAAACTGGAGCAGGCAGTTAACCTCCGTCTCTTCATTCCCTAAGCATGAAACAGAGTTTGCAATTCTTCCCCTGTTTATCTACTTCCATAAAGTCTTTGGAGTGAGATTATCATGTATTTATAACTATTTGGCATAATGATGAGCAAACTTTAATTGGGGCCTCAGGCACTATCGTTATACAGGTAATAAGCAATAATTACAGTAACAGATGTTTCCAGTTTCTAATTCCATTCTCAAGGAAATTCAAACTCCTTTATTTGAGAATGCAACTCTTCAGCAAGAGATTATATTTATCTGTTTTTAATGAGCAATTGGCTTCTTTTTGAAGGCAGACGTTCCCCCTGCTATTATTATTATCCTAATGTTTCAATTTCACTGCATTGTCTTTTAGTCACTACTTTTATATTTTTTCATGTTTATAAATATTAGTTTCTTTTCAATCCAGGTAACCCTGGTTACCTTCATCCTGGCATGTTCTCAGAAACTTACTTTCTCCCTCTTGTGACCCCTCCACATTTGACAGATGCAGAAATAGCAAATCCTTTGAAAACTTCCACTAATTAATTGTCCTTATCTATTGAATAGATTCAGTCGTTTCATGTTTCCTAAGACTTTTTAAATTCCATTGAAATCACCCAGCTTTCTCTTTGAACTTTCTTAAACTAGCTCTTTAATGTCACAGCTATTACTTTAATTTCTCAAAATGCCCCCCCCCCTTCATTAAATACATGCTCCATGTTGATATTAAAGCTATGACATTTTAGGCTGCCTCATGGAATGTACTGTTATTTCTCCGTTTAAACTGAACTTCTCATTGCATATGTGCTTCTGCGTTTCCCTTGCCCTTGTGTTTTACACCAGAATGTTATGAATTTAGCATTATCTCTTGATCTTTGACAGTTTCTTAGAAGGATGATTAAGAGAGCAAATAAATACCCTCTACTCTAGGTTGGACCCTTGTGGTGCCCCAACTTTTCCCTCGGATATACAAATGTAACACTTAAATGCTGTATCAGGAATTGCAAAGAAGTTAAAGACGAGAGAATCTGATTATTTTGATGAATGTTGCTATTCAAACCCTGCCTTTGAAAATGGTTGTGCATGGGAGAACAAACAGATGATTACCATCGGATGTGATATTTGGGACTGGTATTTTTACCAGCATAAGCTTTCAGAGATTATTGTGGTAATATGCAATGTTTGCAATGCAACTCTTATACTACTTCACTGTAAATTCCATAATCATGTAGTAAAGAACTGGTGTTTGGAGCTATCTAACTAGTAATGAGAAGAGGGAATGAGCCAAAAGCATTAGACAAGAAATGTTTGACTAAACATCGAGTTTTGACTATGAAAAACAGCATTTTAGATATATTAAATGGATATTTAGTACTATGGTTTTGTTTTCAGTGCTTGTTCTACCAGCAGATCGTGTGCGTTCATATTAAAATAGAAAGCTAAACCTCTTTGCTCTATTTTATGAAGAGCAATTTTAAAAGATACTCTGTGGTGCTTATGTAGGATGTTGCAGGTTTAGTAATTTGACCTAATACAACTTTTACTTGTAAGAATCCATCTTGTTCTAGCAAACTTAAGTCAGGCATTGAAATGATTAATTCCTTTATAGAATACTAGAGACTATATTTGATGTCATTTTGTCTTTTTTACTTTGAGAATCTGTAGATGCTTTCTAATTTCTCTGTCTTGACCAGTAATTTGTTCCAGAGGACTAGTACATTCTTTTAGAAGGAAATCAAATCCGAATTTTCTTAAGTGAAATTGGCCAGGCCGCATGTGAAATGATACATTATATTTTTCTTCTTCTTAATATTCCTTGATCTGAAGTACCATTAATGGTAAAAAAATAGTTTTAAAAACTAGGGTTTTTCTCTGAATTTTGAATCCTGAGCTTTTCTTTTTATTCACTGTTGGGTAACTAAATCGTTAAGTTATACTGCAAATACTTGTTTGATACAGTGAGAATGATGGATGTGTAAGAAATTCATAGGATCATAAGGATCCAAGTGTAGCAGTTCAAAAGTACTGACATAGCGTTTATGAAGTGAAGTGTAAATTTACACTTTTCACTTGAAGCAGTCCAGTAAATGCAGGAGGTGGAAATAAAGAAATTACTCTAATCTGGTTTTATTTTTCTGTTCACATGCCAGGTGAAATGTATAGCAAGTGTGTTTTTGTGACTAATGTATTTATTCATGTGCTGTCTGGCAGCTGAAGCTATGTTTGCTGGAGTACACTTAATGTTTCACAAAAAGCTACTATGGGCTGTTAATTTGGCTACAGTTCTTTCACTTCTATTTTCAGTTTTTGCTTTGTATCTGAAATGCAATCTAATTCACTCAGGTTATAGTGTTTATAAAATAGCATTGGTGATAAATCTGTTCATGCTCTCAATAAATTAGCTATTTTTACAACAAACTGTACATTAGATTCATGGTTCTAGAAACCATTCAATCTGTAAATATCTCAACACAGTAGGTTGCCTTGTAGGAAGCGTGTGGCACAGCAGGCTTAGCTCCAGTCATTGATTAGGTTAAATTCTTGATCATGTCCTAGTTCTAGGAGGGTTTTCATATATGCAGAATTAATTGTATGAGGGCTGATTCTAAAGTCATGCCTCCTATTTTGTTATGCTGGCCCATGATGTCAGAGGTGGATGTTGGTGGTATGGCAATAGAGGTTGAACCTTCCCACCAGTATTCTGTTAAATTTTGTCTCCATGTGACAGATGGCAGCAGAGGGGCAGTCTGACAGAATGGTGTCTGACATGGAAGTGCATATGAAGCAGACATTTGTCATTAAATTCCTCCATGCAGAAAAATGAATTCATTGACAGTGACTTATGCTTGCTGAACACTTGTTTGGTCCAAACAGTGGATGTGAGCGCAGTGAGGCAATAGTGTTTCATCATTAGTAACAGCATCATGAAAAATAAACCATGCTTCAGATGGCCATGCTGGTTTTTTCAAATGTGGCATGCAGGCTCTTTTTCATCACTGGTGGAAATGCATAGGGGTGGAAATGCATAGGTAATGGTGATGAGCGTTGAAAACTAGGTTTTTTTTGTAGCTGAGAATTTTTTCTATCAAACAGTGTTATTGTGCTCATTGTACCTGTTGTAGTTTCCATAGAAATAAATAGGAGGCATTAATTTTTGAGTAATATATGTAACTAGGAAGTTATCATTGGAGATTTATGGAAATCTCAGGTGCTTACCAGAGATTAGTCTTTCAGGCATAACTCTTTTTCATGTAGAAAGAATTTCCCTTGGAAGTAGATAGGGCAAAATACCTTGTGAACAGCATACTGAGAAACTTCGTAATGTGAAGCAGTCCTTAGGTCCCCTGAAGTTCACATGGATGACAGCACACAGCTGTTTGCATTGTAATTGACTCTATTTAATTAGAGCATTTACATCGTTATTCATTATATTCAGAGAAAGTTCCTGCACCCACTTCTCTACATTCAGGCTGTGATAGGACATGTGTTTACTGTTTGAATTTCCAACAAACTAGTGACTTTGGAGCAGAAGAAAGCCTCAAGAGAACCTTCCTGTTCTTAGTGTCATTGCATTTTATCTTTAGGGGGCATGCATAAGAAAAAGTTTGTATGCTTCCTTCTCTTCTTCCTTTTCCATCAACTGTCTATAATGAATATCAGTTTTTCAGGAAGGACAAAAGAAGAAATGCTTGGTTGCAATCCTAGACTGTCTTCCAGTGAGGAAGACAATAAAAACTTTCACAAAATTCACAGACTGGGTCTGTGAGGGAGTATGTATTCAAGGTAATTTCCTTCAGAAGTGGTCACCATTTCCTCTGGAAAAGTATAATGCAGCTGTCTAAACGAGTGCTCCTTTTACTACTCTAGTATTGCATCATTCACATATTACTCCATATTTGAATGGAGAAAATTGTTTATTACTGCATCTGTTTCAAAGAATTACATTTCTGTAATGTTATAGAAACTTTCATTCACCTCCTGGTAATTTGTTGCCTGATGCAGTCAAAAGTGTGAATTGTACCATGTGTTCTTTTAAAGAACAAGAAAAAAACCACTGCTGTTGTTGTATTGCTGAGATTGATGTACAATGCAGGATGCACAGAGTCCTTGTCCTCCTCCATTCCTTGCTAGTTTTTATGAATTAATAAAGTATTGATTGCATAGATGATTGTGTGTAGAAGTTCCATACAAACCATGAAAGCAGAGGAAGGCAAATAAAATCAGCAGACTCAGATTGAAATGTATGTTCCTACTAGTAAAAGCCCCAAGACTACAGGCAGCTTGAAAGATGTTTATGTTCAGTTTATAGATTTATGACTTGCTCTTTCCAATATTAATGAACACAGAGTATTTGCCTTAGGCATGTTACAGTAGCAAAGCCTTGAAACTGGCAATAATTGCTTAACACTCCAAATAATGTAATTATATATTTTTGAGCATTTTAGCAATTGATTTAAGAATGTATATGTATGTTATTTTTTAAAAGTATGATCTGTTCAAGGAATAAAACTGTTCTTTCATCATTTTACATTTGAAAGCTGGTTTCCTGCAAACAAACCACACTTCTCTTTTTACATGCATATATGTTTTACAAGTCTTATCACTGGTGAGTCCTGCACAGTATGGGCTTAAAAGTTTAATCAGACTAAAAACCATGGTTCACTGATGTTCTATAGACCTACTGGGTTCAGAGCTGTTATGAGAAGAAATGTTCCTCTTGCAGACACTGAAATCAAATTAATTACCATGCAGTGATGCCTTCTGAATAACAGAATTGCTTGGGCAGACTAAGTATGCATGTAACTGGAGTGCCTGCACTACATGATTTTTGTTGTTTGTTTTAATTGCCATTCTCTGCTCCTTGTCAGGACTCTGTGAGTATTTTATCTAATTATTAAAATAATTGATTCAGCGTTCAAATAATGGATATTTGTGTAAATAAAATAATTATTTAAGTTTCAGTGTGAACTTAAGTTCTATTTATGTATTTTTCATGAATGGAAAGTGATCCGTGTAAGGTTTGAAAATGATTGACAATAATAACCTTCTGTGAATCATGTAGATGTTTATGAAAAACTTTAAAATGCTTTGTCTTATTAATGGTTCAGTTCTTCCTCAGCAAAAAGGGAAATGGAGTAGAGTGTAGTCCTGCTAATATGTAAATGCTGGAGGAAGCATATTGGGCAGTTAGCGTGTTTGTTCATGCTAGTTGGCAGAAGAAGAGGATGGAGAGAGAGCTCTAAAAAATGATAATGTTACTAGCATAGGAATATTGAAATGTGTGGCTATTATAATTTTTTTTTTACCTGGCGCTAAATATTTAGGAATCATAGGGGAGGGCAATAGGTGCATCTTTCACTGTCTGTGAAGGTTTTTGTTAGTAATATTGTCTACAGTCTACCAAGAAGGTGGGTGGGGAAAAAAAATTGAGGTTTTAGTATTAGATGATGCAGGCAGGGAAATGTTCATTTTTCTGTATGGGTAACTTTTTAATAGCTGTAACTTCAACATCTCTAGAAATTGTGAATCATTATAGGAGTTCCTGCTTACGCTAGTTGTCCTCCTCCCACCACTTACAGATACCCTCATGCGTGCACTTGCACAGACACAAAGTTGGGGCGTAGAAAACCCTATCCACATGCTCTAGCTTCTTGAAAGCTTTATGAAAACAAAATCCTCTCAAATACATGCAATCTGAAAATACTTCTGTAAAAAAAAAAAAAAAAGTGCAGCAAAAATAAATTAATTTCAATACACAAAATACACTGTTCTTCATAAATTAATAGATTCTAAAATGAGAGATCATCTTCTATTCCTGTGGATGCTGGAAGGTGTGGAAATGTCCCATTCTTAGCTCCTTGGATCTTTGCTATGTTTATTAAAGCTAAGAAATGAATCTTATGTATCTTATTGCCATCTTGGCAAACTCTCATGCTAAAGGATTTAAGAATATAGATCATAACAGCTGCTCAGTGTTCTTTCCTACTTCAGATGATTTATTTTTGAAGATTAATTTCTAAAGACTTACAGTTAATTGCTATAGGCCTTAATTGGGCTTCAGATTGTTTGTCTTTTGATCACAGTGAAGCAGCAAACCATGCTTGGATAAATCTTGAGGGTGTCTACAGCTTGATGGATTGTGCATGTGATTGTGTCATTCCTTGGACATACAAGAGGCAGGTTCAGTTACTTATAGGACAGTGCAAATTGCAAGCTATTCGGAGATCCATGCTGTGTGATAGCATAGGTATGGCTTTAGAGCAGTGGAGAGTAATAACAATCCCACTGTCCTGATACCATTTAGTCATTATTCTTCTAGTTAAACACCAGAGCTGAGAGACAGTGGTGCTGAAGGTAATTTCCATTTTCAAAGTGCCAGATAATTATATGTAGTTACTCATGTGTCTTCTGAAAATTAGATGATCTCTTCTCGGGTACCTGTTACAAACTCAGAGTAAAAGTGGGAAATTCTCCTGTTCTCTAGCTGTCATTAATACAAACAGGTTACATTCATCTTTTATAACCATACTCAGCCAATTTATTAGGAACCACTATACTAACAATTTTGTATTTAAAATATTTTAAAATAAGCTCCATGTAGCTGAAGATACTTATTTCCAAAAAAGTGTAAAGCTTTCAATACACTCCTGAAAATCAGAATTAATAAATATAATAAGCTACTGTAGAAGTGTTTTCCCATTGCAAGAATCTGCTTCTAAACCTATGCATGACTCTTGCCCTAATGGATTATACATCATGTCTGTGGTTACTCCACAAAATAAAATGCTTTGTAAGGAAAAGGGAGGTCATTCTTCAGCTTTTTGTATTTGTTATTATTGTGTACTCTCTTCTCTGTCATTTTCTTTTGTGTTTCTTTTAAATGTAGACTTTTCAGACCTCAACTCTACTGAAGTGACTCATGTATAATTTTTTGTTATCGTTACCTGAAGTTTCTATTCCTGTCACTTTTTTCAGTTGACTTTTTCTGTTTTGGTAAAATTACTTCAGAGAAGTGCATGTGCATGTATATCCGAACACATGCATATATACAAAGTATAATTGTAGAAGTACATATATACAAACATCATATGTTTGACATATATGAATGTATAAATGCAAGCATACATGTGTATGTGTATAAATGCATGAGTATGCATGTGTATACACATAACAAACATATCCTATGTACACAAATACACACAAATATATATGGTGCTATGTACTTCACTATTGTAGACATCGATAAATCATTTTTTCTTACTTCCAAAGGTTTTTCTCCTCTGATTTATTTTCCTTGAAACGTAAGTCTTTTTTAAAGAAAGGTATATGTAAGGAGTATATCAGCAAGTGATATAATGTTGATACCACGGAAGATATTTCTAGGATTTCTAAAGAATAAAAAGAATTTTCACTTAAACTTCAGTTTAATCACTGCAACTTATGTTATAGTCTATCCATAAGTTTACTCAGCCATTTCAGAAGTGAAGATAATTTTACGGTTAATTAAATAATGTTAATCTTGAAATTTATAAGGGATGTGAGATAAAGATTTCAAAGTGAACTACTTTATTTAGAAAATCAGACTGTCTCATAACAATTTTTGTGATTTTTTTTTTCTCAACAAAAGTGTGCTGTGGCTTATGGAAATAAGGCAAAAATCAAAAGCAGTTTAATATTGGAAGGACAATACTTACCCAGTAAGAGCAAAACTTCATTTCTGGTTCACTGATAACTCAATGTTTACATTGTTGTATTATATCTCGGCATAATTTTGAAGTTATTCTTTCAGAGATAGTTGGAACTTTCTTCTGTGGAAAAAGTCATACTGAAAGAAAGCTCTCATCCTTAACATGTGACACTGGAGAGACTCTTGAAGCATTTAGGCACTCTATTCATTGACATGGCTTTAAAAATCTGAGTGAGAGTTCTGTTGAAACATCATCATTAATTTTACTGTTAGGTTAGAGGTTTTTATGTTATAGGATTATGAGGAAATTGCAGCAGGTATGTTCACCAGTTAATATAATTATATTACAAAAGGCAAACAGATTTTAATTGTAACTTTTTAAAAGTTAGTCATTTCAATATTGTCAACATGTACATTAATAGTTCTTGAATTATGTATTTCTTATTTAGAACTGTTGGAGAATTGGCATATATTCAAATCATGTCATCCATTCATGTCATGGATGCAAATGAGTATATAATTATGTGTATGTATAAATGTATCTGTATGATAATACTTAATGGAGGTTGTGAAATAGTTTACTTCAATCATGATTTTCCTGTCTTCAAAGCATACCATGTCTCCTGAGCACTGCTACTAAGTGCTTTGTTAAATTCAGTTAGTTCAATTCAGTTCATTCTTTGTCATTGCATATGCTAAAGCTTTGTCTGTACTCCTAAACAGAGTACATCTTCAGTTCATTCTCTGGCCACTTTAAAATGCAATAAGCACTGGTTAGTCTTCCTAACAGCCTGAAATGCTAATTGAGAAGCTAGAAGACACTAGAGTTACTGGAATAGGCTTCAAGGAGAATATCAGTACAGAGTCTCTCCGTTGTTCTAGGAATATGTAAAGTATTTACAGTCAGAGATTGCGTTAAAATTGATTTGCTTCATAAAGGTGAATTTATCAGAATAAAAGTAGGGGTACAGTCCACATGATGTGGATAAACATGAAGAAAATGTTTCTTTGCAGCCACAGTTTCTGCTATAAATAGTTATAATTTATACATAAATATGTCAAAAGATAGCTCTGAACCTTCTAGCATATATTCACTTCTTGAAGAGAGGTTCTTATGAATGTTCTTGGTATTTCTATTAGAAATTTTGAAGCTAAGTCTCCAAATACCTATGCAAAGTCAAACAGAAAATATTTGACCAAAACTTTGAAAAATGGTGTGTATGCACAGTCCCAGCAGCAGATCAACATGTAGCTCATAGCAATTTGAAACTACTGAAGTTTTTTCCTTTATGAAATCTTCTATTTGTCTCCTTTTGCTTTTTTCCTTCAAATACATATATGTATTTTATTACCATGATGGAAGTTTAAATGAAGAAATTCATCTCCCATTTTGTAGCCAAAATTCTGCTGTGTACAGTAGCAGCCCCTGTCACCTTCTCTTAGACTTGCCCTCAGATTTGGGCTTCTTCGTTACTCTCATTGCATTACCAGAATAAATAAATTCTATTTAGATAATAAATTTAAGAGTGGACTAAAGGATGAGAGTTATTTCTATATGTTAAATAATTTAGATACAAACATTTTTAAATTGCTTTATTGAGTGTTCCTTTAGTTTGCACTGTAAGAATATCCTCTATACAGCAGAAACCCTCTTTACTTTCCTCTCACCATCAGTCTGCAGAAATCAAGTGACTTCTGTCTGATTCCTTGAGCAACAGTAAGGCTCATTACAAGAAAATAACAGTAGGAAAGAGCATCTTTGTGTTTTATTTGTTCTGGTTGCTTACAGATGCTTACAGATTATTTTGTGAAGTAAGATTGAGGCTACTCCCTCCAAATCATTAATGATAGTCATGTTATAGTCTGGAGCCTAAACCTTCCATAGTTACTGAAAGAACTGAAAAAAAAAAAAAATCCTATCTTGGGCATTAAATCTCAGTTTTATAACATTCTAATCAGCAGCTCTGTACCTGTTTACCTTTATTCCTTGAGATTTGAAACCACGCTCGAGACTGAACTGCTCCTCTTAGTCACACACATGAAGAAGCAAATCTGAATGCAGCAGACTGTTGTGAATGGGGAGAAGCATGGTCCCTTGATCTGTCCTTCTGCTGAAAAACGAAACATGTTGGAGACACTCCAGACAGTGTTTCTGAACATGGTTCAGAACCTATTCATGGTTAACCATCGTATATTCAGAACAATTCCAATGACTGGTCTTCCTACAAATACATTTTGCATGGACCAAATGAAATAGTGGTTTGTTTTTTGTTGCTTGCCTCTTATCTGACATTATAAATAACAGAAAGTCAATTAGTACAGGTTTTAGTGGCAGTTCTTGCCACTTTGATAAATGTCACTATAAATGAAAAATGAATTATTGCAACCTTATATGTAGCTTGAAAAATTAACCTCATGCCCCCGATATGGAACTGAATAAAAATAAGCTATTTGAAAACATGAAGCTGGAAATTAATCTAGCATGTCAGTGGGGCAAAGATTTTCTTTTGGGTGGGAGAAAAAAAAGCCTAAGAGCTCAGTTGCTCTTTTTTTCTTTTTTTCCAGCTGACTTGGTCTTACCTCTCCCTTTAGAGCACGTGGTAGAAACTACCTCCTTGCACTCAAACTGTGATGCACACTCCCCTCATGGATTTATTTCTGCTCTCCTCTGTTGTTCTGCTCTTTCCTATCGCCATGTCTCCATCAAAAATGAGGCACTGTTGTCATACCACACATCACTGGCCAAAATGCCCGTATGTCGGTCCTGGTAGGTGCAGAGACTGGTGGGAGAAAAAGCTCAGGATCATCCTGACAGCACCAGAATGTGCTGAGGAAGAGAGGCTGGATTGTGCCCAAGCACAGACGTCTACCTGGCACCAGAGTGCTGCCTCCACGTTGAGCCTATCTCACTTGCATCAGACTGAGGTGGCAGATGTTTCTGCCAGCTATATTAGTTTGTTTAATGCTAAAGGATGCTTAAATTACTGTTTAGCTTTTTTTTGTCCTCTCTTCTGCTCTTTTTTTTTTTCCTCGTTCTTGCCTGAAAAAGATGGTTGCTAAAACTGTTCATGGTGATTGATACGGAGTGTTTCTGTATGCTGGAAACATATCTTGTAATTACACTGTTCAGACATGAAGATTGTATTACCTCAAATTGCCTGGAATGATGTCAATTTATCAAACTTCTTGTGAGAAGTTCATCTCTGCTGTAAAGCGATCACTTCTCTGTTAGCTTGCTTTATCTAATACAAAGGGTCCAGAGGGGATTTATCCGCTCTCTTTTTCAACCTCATCCTCCTTTGGATTCTACTAGACCAATGGGGAAAAGCATGAGAGTGTGTTTTGTGACTGCCTTGTTTATTTTATCATCTTTCAGTGCAGTGGAGGGAGAGGATTTATAATTTGATTTGAAAACCCAAGACAGTTAAGCAACAGCGCTTCAACAGAGCAGCAGTAATCATGTCTGCTTACTGAGGTAAAACACAGCCTGTTTGTATTCCAGGCAGAAGATTTCAATTATGCTTGTTTAAGACTAAAAGATTAAAAAGTGTACAGATTCATTTCCTATTAAACAGTCTTTTGGTGAGCCTTTAATGACAGTATCAGTATACTTCCTGAATGCTTTCTTTTCCATTTAATGCCACCAGAAGGAAGAGAACATTTTTGCAACATTTGTCTGCCTATTAACCATTACAAGATGTCCTACAAAACGATTTTTACCCTTTGGACTTCCAACAACAGGATGATTTACTTAGCATAGAAAGCCAAAAGCTATAAACATGCTGAAGAGGAAAAAAAAAAAGACATCTAAAGTTAGGTGTGCAAAAGTAGTATTCTTAGATGTTTTTTCTTTGGTGCCAATCTACTGCTTTTTGATTAGGTCAACTAAGATAAATCATAGGATATCCTGAGTTGGAAGGTACCCATAAGGACCATTGAGTCCAACTCCTGGCTCCTCACAGCATCACCCAACATTCAGTTCATATTTCTGACAGCACTGTCCAGATGCTCCTCAAACTCTGGCACTTGGCGCCATGCCCACTGCCCTCTGGTGATGACCTTTTCCCTAACCCCCAGCCTGACCCTCCCTGACGCAGCCCCATGCCCTTCCCTCGGGCTCTGTTACTGTCACCAGAGAGCAGATCTTAGCGCTGCCCCTCCACTCCCTGTGAGGAGCTGCAGCCACCATGAGGCCTCCCCTCAACTCCTCTGCTCTGGGCTGAACAAAACTAGGGACCTCAGCTGCTTGTGATAGATCTTCCCCTGTAGACTCTTCACCATAAATGTTAAGAGCAGATTTGTGATATTTGAAGGACAGTTACTCTGAAGCAATCTAGACTCAAAGAATAAAATGAAGCATGATTTCTTAATAGCCTGAATTCATTTATTTTTGCATGTTTGCTTTTAGTCTTCTGATAAGGATATATATTTTTCTGGGATATTTTTTTCATGTCAGTCAGATCTAAGTTCTGTGTGGTTTACCAGTGTAGACTGTTTCTCAAAAAAAAAAAAAAAATGGGGAAAAAAGAAGGGCTTTTAATCTTCTTGTTTGTTCTCTGTTGTTACAGAAGTACTAAGTGCTTTTAAGACTGCCATGGTCACATAGACTGACAAATCTAAGCTGAGCAACAGTAAGTGCGTGCAAACTAAAAAGTTCTGAAGTTTCTCATCTATCTACATGGTTCTCGTTAGCCAAAAGAATACAGACAGCAACTTCACCATCTCTATTCCCTTAATGCATCACAAGCTTCAAAGGAGAAGCATAAATAGGGCTGCTCCAGTGCCTCCAGAACTCCATTTTCCCCTCTCGTGAGTGTAATCAAACCCCCTTTAAAATTTTGAACTTATCTAGACTTAGCTGCTTCCGATGTTTCAGCTCAAGGAGGAACTTCCAGCTGGGAGGCTAAAAAAGCCTTTGGAGACTTTATTAACTTTACTTAGAATAAAAGCAATGCCTCTTGGCTTTGTATTTTACAAAGACTGCCCAGCACATAATCCTTGAGGTAGTGGGTCCCTGTATTCCTGTGATTTAACTAATTAAGCAACCCTAATGTTGTACCGCTGGGTAGGTCTGGCAAAACCTCCTACTGAGGAGGTGTAGTCCAGAGCGCTATTGAAATAACACAGTGAGTGTACTCATCAAAGATCCTCTTAATAGGGAAAGAAATAGTTGCTAAATGAAATCCAAGCCAGAGTTGTCATTCTCTGATAGCAATTCAGCTTGTAATTCTCTTACTACAAGTCTGCTGCTCCTATATCCTATATTTTTGAGGCTATCTGGCTTACATTCTTGGTAGGAATCATTTATTATTCATAACATTTCTTCAGAGGATTACTGAAGGAATTCCTGGACTGTTTTTAAAATGTACATAATTTATTCTAGGTTTGACTTTTTTACTGATTACCACACATGTTTTCAGAGCTCTGTCTCAGAAAGCACTATTATTGATGTGGACTATAATCTTTAAACTGTTGGCAATAATGAATCATTTTTTTATTATATTTACACAGACAACTACAACTGTCTCATGTCCATCTCTCTTAGGAGTCAGTAGTTCATAGTTTTACCAGTTGTTTTCTTCCTCACTAACCAGCTTAAGGAACAGTTCAATTTCTCAATGTCTGGAATTTTTTTTATATTTGCATTTATGATGGCTGCTTCAGAAGTAATGCCTTCCAAATTATTACATTGGTTCATGAGGTCAGAGGCAGATGTTGGTGGTATGGCAGTCAAGGTTGAACCTTCCTGCCAATATTCTGTTACATTTTGTTGCTGTGTGACAGATGGCAGCAGAGAGACAGTCTGACAGAATGGCGTCTGACATGGAATTGTATATGAAACAAAGGTGTGTCATTGAATTCCTGCAAGTGGAAAAAATGGCACCCACTGACATTCATTGACACTTGCTGAACATTTATGGAGACCAAACAGTGGATGATGCGTTTCAGCAATGACATCATCATACCAGCTATGAAACAGTGAATTACCTCTGTCGGTACAGATTTTTATGAGTATGACATACAGGCTCTTGCTCATGGCTGGCAAAAATGCATAGCTAATGTTGGTGATTCTGTTGAAAAATAGTGCTGTATAGACAAGAATTTGCTCTATCAAGTAGTGTTATTGCTCTCTTTGCATCTGTCATAGTTCCCATCAAAATAAATATAAGGCATTACTTTCAGGGTTGCCTATGTACTAATTTTTTTTTATGACCTAGTGGACTACTTCAAGCATCCACAGTAAAAACTGTCTCATATTCCCCACACCAGAAGAGAAACCTGCTGTTGCTGTACTTACTGTTGCTGTTTGATTACATAGCATAAAAATCACTGTCCAGTAGGCAAGAGCACACTGCCAGCACTGTCTGCCAAAATGACACTGAACAACTTTGATCCCATCTCCCACTGTGCTATACTCCAGGAAGGCACTCACCAAAAACAAAATGACTATACCTTGCTGTCAAGTTTAAGACTGTGTCCTATAAAATATGCTGCGGATAATACTCTTCTATACCGTTTCTTCAGAAAATAAAGGCTCCTGGGGAAAGATGCGAATAACTTGAGCAGAGTTTCGCTGTTGTGAAAGAAGAATAATTTTAGCTCCGTTGTCCAATTTTGTTGATTAATATTTGTTAATGTTTTGTTTTTAGTATGGGCAAAACCTGAGTCCTTAATCAAGGAAAAAAGAAATCAGTAGAAGTCAAGGCCTTGGCTATATATAACATCTCTCTTCCCTCTACTATTGTAACTGAAATTGTTTTCTGACTTTGTATGGTTAAAGGAGAATAGATCTGTATTTGGACATGATGCTGATCTTGCAAAAAAACTACACATGCAATTAATTTTATGCATATATAGCTACAGACCAGTCACCAGTTAAATTTCTCATATGACATGAAGTGGTAATATAATAGGTAATATATCTCAAACTACTTTTAAATATACTACCTCTAAGCAAGGTACAGTCTTCAGTTTTCTTATTGCAGTTTCTGCTGTTGTTAATAACATTTTTGCAGTCTGGATCAGCTTTTAATGTACTTGGATGGAATCTCCCAGTGTATTTCAGACTGAGGCTTATTTCAGTGGAATGGATGTATTTATTCCTGGGAGAGGTTTTGCAAGGGGCAGGTATAATTGCAAGCTAGATTTGATGCTGCACTTGGAAACATGACACTGCTATCTTGTGGGAATTTTTTTCTGCTTTCCTCTGTGTTGTGTCACTTCCCCCATCAGAAGGTTTCAGCAGAGTTCAGATCAAAGAGCACAACTAGTTCTCCACGTACACAGAGCAAAAAACTCAGAGGACATTCACCTCTTCATCAGTAGGAACTTATTTGAGTGGAAGTAGTTTTTGTTTTGATGAAATATTAGTTATGACTGACTTTTCTCTTGCTTTCTCCACACAGTGTAATTCATACTTCATATATAGTTATTTTTACAGCCTTCCAGAATAAAGGTTAGTCAGATAAAATGTAAGCTCCCTAGTTAAGGTTGTGATAGGGCAGGAATTGAGGTAAATGATACTGTGAACCCGCTTGCAGTAAGGATAGGTGACAGCAGCAGACAAACTGCTTCTGCATTTGACATAGGATTTTAAGCCTCTCTCACCATGGTAGATCCCTAAAGAGGCACCTCAAGGCTTCCTACAGTATATATAAAAATCAACGTAACAGCAGTGGTATACAGTGGTATAGGAGAGGTAGGAGACTCAGGTTAGTAGGGCGAGGGGGTGAGGAACTGAGAAAAGAACAAGGCATTGGCAGAGGCTGGAAGGAAGGGATGGGAATCAAGGGACCAGTGGGGAATTTAAAAGGGCAAAATGTCTTATTGCCCCCCTTTTTCCAATGACACTTGCAACCCCTTTCATTAGTCTTATCTTGAAGGTTCAGTACAAGTTTAAACAAGTTTAAATTTCAGGGTTGTTCTCTTTTCACTTCCATTCCTGACTGAACCTGTTCAGGTCCCTGAGCCTCCTATGCTGCTTTTGCATGAGAGGGAGGGAGGAAAAGGATGTGCAAGGGGAAGGAAGGAAGGGATGAAGGAAGAGAGGAAAGAAGGTGGGAAAAAAACATAGGAAGGAAGGAGGGAGGAAAGGGAAGAAGAAGGGTAGAAAGGAAGGAAGGAAGATAGCCTTTGAAATTGTGGGAAGAATGGGAATGGACAATGAAGGAGAGAGGAATGGGGAAGGGAACTGTGTGTGGGAAGTTATCAGTGCAACTGTCATTGGCTATCAGTGCTGCTCTAGGGAAAGAGTTCCCTTTCACCCCACTCCCTGCAGCTATCTTTGTAGCCTGTCCTATGATGGCAGCTGTACTGTGGTTGCTCTGAATCCATATCCTGTTATCTGTACCACTATGCAAGTGTTGATGATGGATTTAACATTAATGGAAAGGATTATAATTCCTATAGTGTAGTCTGGTACAGTAAATTGATCTGTTTGAAGTATTTGTGCAAATCTGTTAAAATTTTGACCTTCTAAACTCTTAGTATAAAAGCTGAATTGGCAAAAAAATGAAAAAGTGCAAGATCTCCTTATGGTAGCTTTTTTATCAAACATTTTCAAAGTATGTGCAGAAAGAAGGGAGGAGTGAGAGGCATGAAGAGTTTGTTTTGGTTTTGTTTTTTTCTTGTAGCATAAAACTCATTAATGACAAACATGGAAAAGACTTTGCAGTGTATACACATTTGGCAAGGAAAAGAAAGATTATTTTTAGCAATAATGTTCTACATTTCTAGACACCCGGCATCATTGCCTGTTTAGTATCTGACATAGAGTGAGACCCACTAAGAGCTAAATAGTTCCTAGGGAAAGGGGGGAAGCAAGGAGGAGCAGGGTGAGATCAATGAACAGGTATCTTTGTGGCAACATTCTCATCATAAGAGCTGGAAACTGGAAGCTTGAAACAGTCTTTGCACACTGAGTCATCAATAATTTTCAAACATCACCCTCAGAAAAAGATATGGGTCTGATGGATTGTGGTGGAGTGTTGACTCGTCTTCTCTCCATTGCTTGTTGGCATTTGTATATGAAAACAACTGTGTCCTGTGCACTTCTACCCATTTTTTTTCTACCCAGTAAGTATTCTAGCATGAAGTTTTAAATATTTTATACCTAGAGTGCCTTTTCATTAAGAATACACTTTTATTTCCTGACATTGAGAAAATGGATCAGGATCATCACTTAAAAAAATTCTGTTTAAATGCAGATTTTGAATGGCTGCCAGGACTGAATAAAAAATCCCTGCAGAACAAACACTACAAAAATCAATAGTGTTCTTTCCAGGGAGGTGTATTTATCTGGTCATGTCTCTTTGCATTTCACTGTAGTACTCTTTGTTTTAAAGCCTTTTTTCTTTCATAAAAGCAATGCTTTGTACCTACCTATGCTAAAAAGAACTGTTGCACTCTGTGGGCCTTAAATAAATAACTGATCATCATAATTAAACAGGCGCTTCTTGAGGATCTTTCTTCAAATTTCCAATATTGCAACAAAAAGTTTGCAATTCTCTTAACTGAATTCTTCAACGTATTACTGGCTTATATATATATATATGAATAGAAGCTCCTTATACTCCTCTTTCCTTGATTAGTTTTGTATTTTGTTTGTTGGTTGTTTTTTTTTGTTTGTTTGTTTGTTTGTTGTGAGAGGAGGAGAACTAGCCAAAAGGAAGAAAGGGTTTGGTCTTGACTGAGAATTGGCTTCTCTCTACTCCTCCTTGGAGGAGTAGATCCCTGCATCTAACCACACTTAGACTCAACCTAGTCCAGACTAGTCTTTCATTTGAGCTGGTCTTGTGATCACTTGTTAACTTGTGAACAGGTATACAGTTAAGCATTTTAAATTAACACATTTGCACTGAAAGGGGTTATTAAAATGTTCACAAGTACTAAGGAGATGGCATCTTACATCAGGACAGTAACAAACAAGAAGCCATATAGCAACAACTTCTCAAGCCAGAAGGAAGCATGGGAAAAAATCCATAACAACTTTACACCCCCAGTCTGCTGACATTCTTGAATACTGTTTTTTCAAAATGTTAAACATCATATCCAAGGTATGAATAAATGACAGCAATCTTAAAAATTTGAAACTAGTACTGTATTAATGTAGAGCCCTGTAAGTTGCTGTTCAAAAAAAAAAAAAAAAAGTTGATTTTGTTCTGAAATGGCTTAGTAAAATCTATAGTTTGAGAAGCAGACCAGAAATACTTCACTCTACACTGTACATAAGAGCTTAATTATGGGAAAGTAAAAACTTCTCGGTAATGACCTCTTGTCTTCTGACCACAACACAGTCTTTCAGGAAAGAAGGAAGGAAGGAGGAGTGATTTTGTGTTAGAGAATGTACTACATCAAGTGTTACCATGGTGTTCTGTATTCCAAAAGCAAATCTTGAATAAATGAAGAACAAAATACATAGATATAATTTCCATCATAGCAGTTTGTTGTCCAGTTGAAAAACTTGCAATGCCAGAGATAAACTTACTAGTAGTCCATAAAATTACTAGTAGTTCATAAACTACTAGTAAGATACACTGTCACAGAACTGCTGCATGAATTTTTATAAGTGATGTATTTCTGACAGCTCAAAATGCAGTCTATGAGTCTTACCTATTAGAAGTTTTTGCCAAGTACTCTAAAGTGTTGTAAGTACAGTCACTATCAAACAGGATTGTTTTTTTAAAGTAAATATGTGAATTCAGCTATTCTATTTTCTTCCTTCCAGTTCTCATCAAGTAAATGAAAAAAAGTTGGATCACTCTTAGATATTACAAATTTGAATTGAAAGTTATATTTTCAAGATTAAATACCGGAAGAGATGGAGGACTTTATGATCTTTGTCATTAATCATTTTTCCAGTTCTATTTTCTCCTCTATGCTGAGCTAAATATATTTATGCATGGAACCCATTTAGTAAAAGAAAAACATCACGTTGGTTCAAACATCTTGATTGTGAATGCTATTTGGGTCAAAATAAATTGCCAGAGCACAACAGCAATATTATTATTTTATACTGTTTGAAAATTCTTCCCAACAATATTTCAGATATTTTGATTTTTGTTTGTTTGTCCTTTTTTTTTTTTTTTTTTTTTTAAGCTATGCTTCGTGGCAGTATTCTTTGTTTTGAACAGGATAAAAATCATGCTTTGAGGTGATCAGTGATCAGGCTTTTTACATGTAACCAAATGTTTATAGTCCATAGGGGAAAAACAAAAGTGAAGGGATGCAAAGCTATCACACAAAATTGGAGCAACTCAGAACTTTTGGGACTTTGCTCTATGACCAGAGGGCAAATTCTGTTGTAGTGTGTATCCTTCCTAACTGAAGTGAACTCTACAATAACAGAGCAAGATAGAATGTTAGCCATAACTTAGAAGGAATTACACCTTTTTTCTCTTTTATTCTACACAAGATATTTCTTTATATGTACTGTGAAGTACATTCAAGTAAAATTGTGAGAAACTGAATAGTGTACGCATCCTTCAGACCTGGTCCTACAGCTGATATGGAAGTAGGTTCAAGAGTTTCTCCCCTCTCTGTTGTATGCATGTTACTCTTCACAGGATATGCAATGGACTGGATCAACAAACAACAAAAAAAGTTATTCTTAACAAAAAAAAAAAAAAAAGAACACATCAGTATTCATGTTTATTGGGTAGATACCAGCAGCTGCAGTCGCACAGCCAAGGCAGTGTAACAGACAAAACATGGTACAGCTATGTCATCATGTTTTGTCTTCAGGTTAATATATTACTAGAGCAGCTTTTCTTTACTTTCAAGGAATTCTTAGGTAAATATTCCTGTAGCGTAAGAAAATGAATATGTTTGGGATTATAAATTTTATTTAGTTGTAACCCTGAGAAGAAAATATTTTTACAGAAGTTGGGCAGGTTGCAGTACAGGGGGTGCTTTAGTGTCTTTTCTCGGGTGACAAGTGGAAGTGTGAGTGGAAACAGTCTTAACTTGTGCCAGGAGAGCCTTCGACTGGCAATTGTGAAAAGTTTCTTCATAGAGAGATTGGTTAGGCTGCCTAGGATAGTGGTGGGGTCTCCATCTCTGAAAATGATTGCAATGTGTGAGTGTGGCACTAAGGGATATGTTTTTGTAGTAAGTCTTAGTGGGTCAGGACAGTGATTGGTCTTAATGATTTTGAAGGTCTTTTCTGACATAGATGATTTTATGTCTCTACTAAGGAGTCTTCACAGAGAGGATCTGACTGAATTTGAAGTGACTATAAAATAGTTAGGAACTACATGGAACCTCCAACAAATCTCCAATATATAAAAGCATATTTCTCCACTGTTCAAGTGGAAAACACAATCTTGTACTAATGCTGAAATGCGAGGCTAAGTTAGCAAGGAAAAGTAATGTTCATCTGAGCAAATCAGAAAGCTTGAGTCACAAAGTTCAGACTCCAACTTGAACACACTAAGCAAATGAATGTTCTGGTCTAGGGAATAAAGTTACTTGTTTATTAAAAAAATAACCTTTACATATTTTTAGAGAAACCTAATTCTGAACATAACAGCTATTTACATACTTTTGAAAAATAACTTTCACTAGTCAAGATAATATTTCTGGTAATAAAAGCACCTGCTTACTTTTCAATGACTTTAGAGATTTGTAAGTGCAGTGATTAGAAGGACCAACAGGATGGAAAAGGCATTACAAAAGAGGTGTAAGGACCTGCACGATAGCAAGGTGCCACAAAGGAAGGGAAGTAAATTGCATACCCATATCAGAAGATTATAGGTTTGGAGGGAAAAGCTTCCACCAAGGAAGGATCTCTAGACAAAGATCTTTCCTTAGTGGCAGTCAGCCCTTAAATGAGGCCTAAGAGGGGTGGAGCCTGGCTTCCAGTCACACAGATGAATTGCCTTCGCCTGTGCTCCCAGGGCTGACTGGGTCTTTCCTCCAGGTGCCTAATCAGTGGTTCAGGCCATGACTCAGCAGTTCCCATACAGTAAGAAAACACTTAAGCTCATACTTGGTTTTTTTGCACATGAGAAATTTAATTAATAAGTGTTAGATATGTTCACAAATAAAATTAGACATGTTTCTAAATTTTTAATGAATAAGTTAATTGTTCTTTGATATAGCAAAATGATCCATTACTGAAACTAGTCCCATGAGTACTTTGAAGATTCATATTTCAGCCTTTCACAATACCAGAGCATTCTAAACATTGAGTATGGTTCGTACATCATTTTCCCTTTTGTTACTAGAAATGATTTCTATGAATTTGTGAGAAAAGATCCAATGTAAGAATGCCCTTTTTATCTTCCTATCCAATTATTCTTTCATAAATAAAAACAATAGAATGATCACATCTTTTTTCAGTGAGAAATGAAATGTAGGCAAAATTCATACTTTTGTCTTTTGCAGTTAAAGATGTATCCGAGCAAACACTGCCTCATGTAATGCTCAAAGCTATGAATACAACATAAAAGGTAAACAATAGCTTTTATTTTCTGTATTTATAAGCAGGCACTCAATCTGAGTTATTGATTATGAATTATTATAAATCAATAAGCATAGATATGCTAACAAGAAAGTGAAAAAAAATAGCGTGGAAAAATCTACTGATTCAAGTTCTGTTTGCATAGTATTAAGAGCTCAGACAAACAAAAAATATAGCTAAATTGAAAAAATAAAGGACTTTTTAAATTTTATTTTCACTTTTTTTTTCCACTTGAAATTTCCCTTTAGAGCTAGTGTCATGGGAAAGTGTTTAAACAGCTCTGTAAAATTCAAAAAAATATATAAAGCCACATGAACACAGTAACACTTGAGGCTGTACTACCTAATTCAAAGCAGCCAATCTTACTGCTTCAGGGAATAAATTCATTGACAGCTGAGATCAAGAGGAAATCACTGTCCATGGAATACCAAACATCAAAAGCACTATGAAGAGGTTATGCTTTACAGGGTTATGTGTTACTACAAATACTCTGTTGGATTTGATGGACCACTGCTTTGTTCTGGTTTAGAAATCGTTGTGGTCTATGTAATGGTTACCTCAGCTGTGCTGCTCAGAACTGCTATAGGGATAAATGTTCTGGTGGGTTCTCTGCTCCTCTGCCAATTAAACTGTAGAAGAGCATTGTTACCCTTAAAGAAAGTCCTTAGTGAAGTAATCAAACCTGTAAGATGTTTGGCTCCAAGAACACAGACACATAACATTTTGCTTGGAAGCTGAGTATTTTTTAATTTTGATTTTTTTCTCTTTCAATGAAATTGCTTGATGGGAAATAAAGTGTCTTCTAACATTATGAAGCCTGTACTCTAAAACTTTCTTCAGGATGTGGCTTTCTTGTCTTTCAAAATGGCAAGGGTCAAAAAGTCTTTGTACTTCTTAAAAAACTGCTGCAAATGCTTTCTTTGTAAGCAATATGAATATGAATGAGTGTAAAAAAATTTGGACCAAGTTTTTTCAAATTAAGAAGAAAGCCTATGAAATACCTCACATGAGAAATTAAGAGGTGTCAACTGTAAAACAGACTAATACAATACATATAGCTCATAATCAACAAAGATATTAAAGAAAAATTATTATCTAGAAAACCAGGAATTGAAATTACAGTCTACAGACATCTAGATCTTACAGCTGTTTCAGGCATCAAAACCATAAATGTCTAAACAACTGCAGATGCTCATTGTCCTTCAGCTTGTTTTCAAGTTGCATGCCTTTCAAAGTAAAGGCTGACACAAGGTAAACAGAAAAATCAGACCCTGAAATTCCATGGTGTTGTTTTGGAATGCTCTTCTGGTCTCAGGTAACCCACATTTTTTACAGTTTTTGTTCAGCATGTTCTTAGTGACTCTCTAAGGCAAATCCTGGTTATCAGCATACTCATAAATCAAATAGTTTGGGATCCAAGCTTCGAAACATTTCTAACACAGGACAAGTATGGTGGGAGTGTAAATCCCAATCAAATCTGAAAATCATTGCTAATTTCTCTTTTGAATACAGATTTATTTAGAAAATTCTATTAAAAAGAAAAAAAAAAGAAAAAGCATTTGTTAAAAAAATAAGACAGAAAGAAAAGAAAGAAAGAAAAAAGGATGTGGGGGACTCCATCAGGACAGACTTTTCACAGAAAGAAAATTTTGAAATTGTCTCTGACAGCTCCAGTAGTAATCCTAACTCTGCCAGCACAGTGGTGATGAACCCTTATGTTCCCACCAAAAGCATCTTTTCAGACATGCTGCCATGGGAATTGGAACTGTAAAAATGCATCCGTTGTGATAGGGTTCATCCCTATGTAAAAGCAAAGTCAATGGTCCTGGGTAAACACTAAAGAAGCAATGATGCTAATGGCTGCTAATCTGTGCATTCTGTATGTGAGAGTCTATCCTGCAGCTTCAAGCTCAGTTATCTACCTTGGAAAAATGGTGAATTTTTCTACGACAAACATTTTGTGAGTTAATTTCTATTGAAATGGTTTGTTTCCCCTTACTGTCTTTGGTAATGCTTATGTTTCATTATTTCGAAGGTTAAGGAAGCCCAGGCTTGCTTTCATGTAATAAATGAAAGCCATCTGTATACAATTCATGAGTCTGGTTTCACACAGCGGAAAAAAAGGATGCTGTCATTGTTGCTGTCCTTTGCAGTCTGGAGTTGATGTGTAACAGCAGGTGCCTTTGAAAGAAATGTTGTTGGCACTTGTAAAGGCGGACTGCCCAAAGCTGCATCTTTTTTATTTTTTCTTTTTATTTAGGGAAAGGCCATTGTTTCTTTTGTTACGAGCCTGTCAGGGGAAATCTCTGAAGAAGAGCTCAGGCAGATTAAAAGACACAATAGGTTGAAGAAACATGGACAATAGTGAAGGGTTAATGGATGCTGCAGGTCATTGGTTGCATTTAAGTATACTCATACTTAATATTGCCCCCATGATTGTCTAAACTCAGCAATCCTAAAATTGCACTGTACTGTTTTTCTATTATTATTATTATTATTATTATTACTATTTCTTACATGTTCAGATGCTTAGAAGGTATTAAACACTCTTCTATTTACAATGTCTTCTGTAATAATAAACAGTCATAATGAAGCAGATAGAACTGAAAAAGCATTCAGTGGGAGTTAACTCCAGAAATCTACACTGCCTAATTTCTCAGATTGCTTTCTTTTTTTCAAAATCAAAATTTTGGAAATGAAATAATGTGCAACTCTAGTTAAAATCTCTGTCATTGTGTACATTGATTAGTCTCACATTTTGTATGCCAATTCATTGAAAGCTGATTTACACCTTGACATATACCAGACATCTGAGTCAGTTCACAGATAAATTAAAAAGTATCAGATGAAACATTTTTTGAAAATTTGGGTACTGTTTCTATGTTGAATATGATGTCACTAACCAAGATTCAAGGTAATTACTACTTTTTCTTGCCAAATCTGCAAGATACATCAATTAGAGGGAAGTCTGCATGCATCATTTGAAATCACTGATAGTGAAAGTACACTGATGTTTATATTTTGTACTGGTGTCAAAGCATTTTCTTCCTATAAAACCCTTTTATTTATTCTTGGGGCTCAGCTGAAGTGCATCTACACCAATGCCTGCAGCATGAGCAACAAACAGGAGGAGCTGGAAGCCATTGTGCGGCAGGCAAACTATGACTTAGTTGCCATTATGGAAACATGGTGGGATCACTCCCATGACTGGAGTGCTGCAATGGATGGATACAAGCTCTTCAGAAAGGATAGGCAAGGAAGGAGGAGTGGTGGTGTGGCTCTCTCTGTTAGAGAGTATTTTGATGTTATTGAGCTTGCAGCTGGGGAAGATAATGTTGAATCTCTATGGGTTAGGATCAAAGGAAAGGCTGACAAGGCAGACATCCTAGTGGGAGTCTGTTATAGACCTTCTAACCAGAATGAAGAGACAGATGAGGCGTTCTATGAACAACTGGCAGAAGCTGCGTGATTGCCAGCCCTTGTCCTCATGGGGGACTTCAACTTCCCCGATATATGCTGGGAATACAACACGGTGTGGAAGAAGCAGTCTAGGAAGTTTCTAGAGTGTATAGAAGATAACTACCTTCTGCAGCTGGTGACAGAACCTACCAGGGGAGGTGCCCTGCTAGACCTGCTGTTTACAAACAGGGAAGGTCTGGTGGGAAATGTGGAAGTCGGGGGCTGCCTTGGACAGAGCAACCATGAAATAGTAGAGTTCTCAATTCTTGGCAGAACCAGCAGAGGGGACAGCGAAACTGCTACCTTGGACTTTTGGAGGGCAGACTTTGAATTGTTCAGGAGACTGGTAGGGATTCAGTTTTGGAGGGTAAAGGAGTCCAGGAAGGCTGGTCGCTCCTCAAGAAGGAAGTCCTGAAGGCGCAGGAACAGGCTGTCCCCCTGAGCCGCGAGATGAGCTGGCAGGGAAGGAGACCAGCATGGATGAATAGGGAGCTTTTCCTGAGGCTCCAGGAGAAAAAGAGCATCTACCTCCTGTGGAAGAAGGGGCAGGCAACTCGGGGAGAGTACAAAGAGGTTGCCAGGATGTGCAGGGAGAAAGTTACAAAGGCAAAGGCCCAGCCTGAACTCAGCTTGGCTGCTGGGGTAAAAGGAAACAAGAAACTCTTTTACATATATATTAACAGTAAGAGGAGGACCAAGGAGAATCTCCATTCTTTACTGGACGCGGCTGGGAATGTGGCCACTGAGGACAATGAAAAAGCTGAGGTTCTCGATGCCTTCTTTATGTCGGTCTTTAAAAGTCAGACCAGTTATCCTCAGAGCACTCTACTCTCTGACCTGGAAGTTTCAGATGGGGAGCGGAATAAACCCCCCACGATTCAGAAGGAAACAGTCAGAGACCTACTACTCCACCTGGACTGCCACAAGTCCATGGGGCCGGACGAGGTCCATCCGAGAGTACTGAGGGAGCTGGTGGAGGAGATAGCCAAGCTGCTTTCCATCATCTATCAACGTTCCTGGTCAACTGGAGAGGTCCCAGAAGACTGGAGACTTGCAAATGTGACTCCCATCTACAAGAAGGACCATAAGGAGAATCCGAGGAACTACAGGCCTGTCAGCCTGACCTTGGTGCCAGGGAAGGTTATGGAGCAGATTGTCCTGAGGGAGATCATGCGGCATTTGCAGGACAACGGGGGGGATAAGGCCCAGCCAGCATGGGTTTGTGAAGGGCAGGTCCTGCTTGACCATCCTGATCTCTTTCTATGATCGAGTGACCTGCCTGATGGATGAGGGAAAGGCTGTTGATGTGGTCTACCTAGACTTCAGCAAAGCCTTTGACACTGTCTCCCACAGTATTCTCCTGGAGAAACTGGCAGCCCGTGGCTTGGACAGGTACACTCTTTGCTGGGTAAGGAGCTGGCTGGAGGGCCGGGCCCAGAGAGTGGTGGTGAATGGAGTTAAATCCCGCTGGCGACCGGTCACAAGTGGTGTTCCCCAGGGATCGGTGCTGGGGCCTGTCCTCTTCAGTATCTTTATTGATGACCTGGATGAGGGCATTGAGAGCACTCTCAGTAAGTTTGCAGGCGACACCAAGCTGGCAGGAAGTGGTGATCTGCCTGGGGGTAGAGAGGCCCTACAGAGAGATCTGGACAGGCTGGATCTCTGGGCTGAGGCCAGTGGGATGAGGTTCAGCGAGACCAAGTGCCGGGTCCTGCACTTTGGCCACAACAACCCCAGGCAACACTACAGGCTTGGGGCAGAGTGGCTGGATGGTTGTGTAGAGGAAACGGACCTGGGGATATTGGTCGATGCTCAGCTGAGCATGAGCCAGCAGTGTGCCCAGGTGGCCAAGAAGGCCAATGGCATCCTGGCTTGTATCAGAAATAGTGTTGCCAGTAGGAGCAGGGAAGTAATTGTCCCTCTGTACTCAGCACTGGTGAGGCCGCACCTCAAGTACTGTGTCCAGTTTGGGGCCCCTCACTGCAAGAAAGACATTGAGGCCCTGGAGCGTGTTCAGAGGAGGGTGACAAAGCTGGTGAGGGGTCTGGAGCACAGGCCTTATGAGGAGCGGCTGAGGGAGCTGGCATTGTTCAGTCTGGAGAAGAGGAGGCTCAGGGGAGATCTTATCGCTCTCTATAACTACCTGAAGGGAGGTTATAGTGAGCTGGGAGTCGGCCTCTTCTCTCTTGTAACTAGTGACAGGATGAGGGGGAATGGCCTCAAGATGCACCAGGGGAGATTTAGTCTGGACATCAGGAAATACTACTTTTCTGAAAGAGTGGTCAGGCGCTGGAATGGGCTGCCCAGGGAGGTGGTTGCGTCACTGTCCCTGGTGGTGTTCAAGAAACGTTTAGATGTTGTGTTGAGAGACATGGTTTAGTGGGGTTATTGGTGGTAAGTGGATGGTTGGACTGGATGATCTTGTGGGTCTTTTCCAACCTAGCTAATTCTATGCTTCTGTGATTCTATGATTCTGAACTATTCCAATACATTAAAATGTTATATTAAATTTAAATAAGAATCAAGTGAAAAACATCAAACTGTTATGAATAAAATTAAATATTTCAATCTCATTAAAATTAAATGCTGTAGTATTTAGATAAAATGAGAGATGTTTGATTTTCTCCTGTTGCTTTTTCTTTACAGTTAACAGATTTTGAAAAAAAAAAATGTTGCGAGAAGAATGTAACGCATAGGTTTTTTTTTTTCTGGATTCTTCTGAATGTTTCAAGAAATTGTTCAATGCATTATGATTGGTACAAAGCTTTATTTATCTTGCCCTACAATGAGCTGCTTCTAACAAAATATGAAACACAGCATTCTCATCTGTTCCATAATTGGGTGACAAATCAAAGGTCCAGGGAGAGAGTAAAATACTTACTGGAAAAGAAATTCTCAGATTTTTTTTACATCTCTATTTCAACAGCACTTAAATGACTTGGGAAAGCATTTCAGGAAAAAGATTTTGTTTAGAAAATAAACAAACAAGAAAAAAAAACCCACCCTCAACATCTGAATATTAGAAGAAGGGATAATTACAAGAAATATTTATTTTTCTGTTGATTTACTTGACTAACTCTAACCCTCAACAGTAAGCACTTTGTGCTTTCATTCAATATTTTATTTGTTAGCAGATATTCTAAGGGAAGTGTAGTCCCCTGTACTTTGCAGATGACATCAGGAACTATAGTTACATAGCATAAAATCATACAAGAAAGTGACATACTGTAATTGCACATTTCCTATCATTGCACATCAGGCTTCAGAAGACACTACATTTGCTTACTGATATATTGTGCCTTTCTCAATAAACAGTTAAAGTATGAGAAGTGCATCATCTAAGTTGTCTGCTTTCAGTGTCAGTGTGTAGGGAGTTGTTCACATATCCTTCTTTCACTTCTAGAGCTAGCTGAGTGTTTAAGACTATTTTAGTCTTTTCTGCTAATGAGAATAAAACAACCTTTCTCCTGAAAATTGTGCTGCAGGTTGAAATGCTGTGTTTCCTTATGTAATAGCTGCTTGCACATTGTGGCACTTTCCATGATCAAAATCAAGCATGAGGTTACCATAATTTTAAAATTCTGGTGTGAATTCATGGAACATCTACATCCAATATCTCAGTGAGAAGAGTGAGTCAAGATAGCCAGTCCATGGACAGCAAAAACATCTACATAGCACCTCAGGGAGGCATTCCAGTACCTAAAGGGGCCCTGCAAGAAAGGTGGAGAGGGACTGTTCATCAGGGAATTTAATGATAGGACAAGGCGTAATGGTTTTGAACTAAAGAGGGAAGATTTAGGTGAGAAGTTAGGAGGAAATTCTTCACTCAGAGAGGCGTGAGGCACTGGCACAGGCTGCCCAGAGAAGCTGTGGGTGCCCCATCCCTGGAGATGTTCAAGGCCAGGTTGGATGGGGCCCTGGGCAGCCTGAGCTGGTGGGAGGCAGCCCTGCCCATGGCACAGGCTTGGAGCTGGATGGGCTTTACAGTACCTTCCAACCCAAATAATTCTATGAATCTATGAGTCTGTGAGGTTACCTAACCTGGCTCAGACCATCCTAACCTCATGTTTTTACTGTGGGCTTGGTTTGCACTGTTCTGTGTTCTGTAACAGATGTGTTATAATCAAACAGAAGAATGCTTCCCATACTTGATTGTATTCCTGAAGTCAGGAAAAGCATTCTGGCAAAATAGAAGTCTGAACTGTTTCTGAACTGGCATTTTAGGGATTGGGAAGTTTATGGTTGTGGGGTGTTCAATGCAAAGTACTTGGACCACAGGGAGTACTACTGCTACATGCATAACTGCACGGCAGCATGGCATAGTGATGACTGAGGCAGTCAAACATGGTGAGATGGATTAAATAGCATTGCACATGTACCCTGAGATAAGTGAAAAAATGATTCTGACATATATTTCAGAATGATTTGAGGTGGCAGCAGCAGAGAACCCAAATAGATACTCAAAGATTGAGATGTTATTGAGCTCAGCGTCAGTGGAGGTTGTATGTCTTCTCCTTGGGCTCTTCCATTGCATCATGGGTTTAGACACTGCGTGTCTGATCTGCATCTAGAATTGGGCCCTGAGCTGGAGGGCCAGGAACCCTTTTCCTCAGCAGTTTCTAAAACTGGGTCTATTCTTAGCAGTGAATATCTAGCTATAGAGATTGTTTCAATTAAAAAAAAATCTGATTGACAACTAATTTCTTGCTCAGCCAATTCAAGAAAATCCAGATTTTGATTTTTTTAAATAGAGCTAAAATGTGATTTATTTGACTTAAAAGATTTTAGTATGAAGAAGAAAGCTTTGTTTGCCTCTGTCTTTCATTAACAGTACTTGAAAATTGGAAGCATCACCTGCTACACTCTTTTTCTTTCCAAATCTGATTTTTTCAATTTTTTTTTTTTTTTTTTTTTTTTTTTGGTAACATGCAAGCTGGTGTGAAAATCTACCTCCCTGCAAAGTGCTTAGTATTCATTTTTTTTTGTTTTCTAGTTCATGAGAAAGGCAGGGCACTGAGAGATAAAACTGGAGAAGGAGGAAGGGTGATAATGAGATGTTCTTAATTGCATTGCATAGTGTAACTGTATTCACCCAGAACAAATTTTTGTCACCTTGAAGGCCATGATAAATGTGGCACAACATTGAAAACATGATGCACAAAAATACAGTTTATTTATTAAACAAATATATTTAAATGTGGTTTATGTAGAGACAGACAGAAATAAAGGGCACTCATCTGTTGCTCCTTTTATAAAAAAATCAGGAAGCTGTTCTCCTGTGTTCTATCCAAATGACATTTTCTCCTTGGCTTTTAGTGTATCTACAGAGCAAGTGATTTATGTAAGCCCTGCATACTTGTGTGTTTTGTCATTGAAGAGGTCACTGATTTAGACATATTTTTGCTTGCTAGCAGTCAAATTACTTACTTATATTGAATACAAAGAGTTTTTACTCAGGTTAAAACATCGGCTTCACCTACCTGTTAGGATTTCTTTTTTATTATTAATTTAATTAGAACATTGTAATACCCCTTCTTCAAACAACATTTTAGCTTTCTTGGAACCTGATGAGCTGTTTTGAGTCAAAGTAGTGTTTTATGCTGTCTAGAAAGATATTTAAAGTTGTACAGCTCTCATCTGACACGGATCCTTATATTTCTACTAACTGACAGGCTGATCACTCTTTATTCAGTAGTATAAAAGGGATTCAAAAGCAGAGCTTTTAGACTACATGCCAGCTGGTAGTAAAGGTACCCAGTAGTTGATTACTTCGGACAAATGACAAATTTGGGATAACTAGTTTGTAAAACAGCCTTTGGGAGTTACCACTATGATAACATTTCTCCCACTGGTGGTCATTTTTCTGAACTTTTTTTTGATATATTTTGATTTCCTTAAACCTACAGAAGGAAGGTAAAACCAAACAAAATGTTCTTAAGCAAAAATTTCGCAATATGCTATTTAGGAAAATCAACTCTAATTACAGGCCATGCCAAATTACCAAATTCTATTGTGGAATGTAGCAGCCACATTTCTTCATAGTCAATTCAATATCTTTGCTTAAGTTTAAATTGACTACTTGGAAAATGAATGAAAAACATATTTTAAATTGAATTTCAAGGCAGCTGGCTGTTTAGCAGGAAAGTTGAGTAGCAGACTAGTAATTCTTGAGAGGTTCTCGAGAATCTTGAAAGCATCCAAAAGTATGATGATTATAAATTTTCACAAGTTTTATGTAATTATGCATGACATTTAATAGAAACCTTCCAAAGTGGCTGGCTGAAGCATATCTGAACTCAAGTAAAATTAACTGTTAAGTGTACACTTCAGAAATAAACCCTCTTTGTTTTGTACATCTGATGTTACAACAGTAATTTTGACAAAAATAATCAAACTGTAATAAAATAAGCTGTGAAATATAAGCTATTTTTAAATTAGTTATTTGGAATTTGTTATTGTTCAGTTTTAATCCTAATGTTACTTTGCCAAATTCTTAGTCTCTAATGCAGATACTTGGTGTTTTGATGTCATTCTCTTGCTACTTATCTTTCAAATCTTTGCTATAGTAAAAAATGTTTCAATTGCATAGTTAAAAAATGGAGATATTGTTCTTCGTCTTCATTAGTTTGGTGCCTTAATGACAATGGAACAGTATGAGGGTCTGTGGAAACACATTTTGTATTCTCTGTGCTTAACTATCAGAACAAAAATGTTATGGCTTCACGAACATTTTTTTCATCCCTAATCCAACCATCTATTTTAAAACAGTTAATCAGAAAAATAAATCATTTAACCTCAGACAGGGCATATTATTTAATGACAAAAGATGTTATGTATATCTATACAAAAAACAGAAGACACAAATCAGTAAGAACTTTGTACTGGTATCATTGTTTAATCACCTTGAAGCAAAGACTATGCACAAGAAAACATGAAATCTGCATGGAACACTTGCGTGAAAATTCTGCGTAGCCTTCATTTCTGTTAGAATACAACAAGCTAAACTATTGAAAGCTTTTCCAAACCTTTTCATGTAATATTCCCATAGCAAAGTCTAAACCTAATTACACAGTGTAAATTGTTTATTACAGCTTTCAATTCATCTTGCATTTGAAAAGTAAAAAAAAAATCAATGAGAAATTTAAATAATCTGACTTCACTCTTCTATTAGAAAGCACATTACCTTTGTCTCTAATATCAGCACTAAAATTAATGTTAGCAGATGGAAAATGTGGGAGTATTAATAGTGAAAGAGGTTTCAAGGCTCACAGAATGGTTTACTGAAGAAAATCACAGCAAATTTTATGAAATAATGGCTAGAAATAAAATGTGCAAAATACTATTGTTGAATGCTTTGATGTGAATCAATCATAGAAGGGATTTTTGGTAATTATACATCTGCATGAGTGGAGAGAGCAATTTTGCAGTTAAAATAGTTCTTATGTGAATAATCCATTTTCTTTTCAGGCCTTTTAATAGGAAGGTTAGTGGCAACTGACCCAGGTAGGCTTCCACGTGAATTGGTGAGGCAATTTATGCTTGTGTGGGCATGCACACACTCTGCATCTTCCTCAACTGAGGAACTGTGACCTCCAGTTTTGGAGGATCTTCTTACACTTCTCTTAGCTGCTTGTTATTCTCACTACTTTGTCTATCTATCATGAGAATTTATTTTGCAAATTACGATCCTGAGTGCTACTTCTTGAAGCTGTGATTTTCTGCAGCGGCAGCAGTGCCTAAGAACAAAAGTTTGTCTGGAGCCTGTAATAAAAGTGTGAAGCTCTCATTTTCTTCAAGAAATCTAAAGCCCATACAGAAAACATGAATCTACAATTCATCATTTTCTTGTCTTCCCAGTCCCTTCCCAAAGTGAAGCATATGGGTGTCAATGGTTTACGGGCATTCAGCCCAGTTCCGTGACGAAGGGGACGGGGGATCCACGGGTCCACGCCCTGGGAAAAGGGAAAAGGGGAAAAGGGTAGGGAGATGGCCCTGAGAGCAAAGAACAGCGGCAACAATCTGAGGAGAAACAAACTAATTTACTAAATAAAATATCGGAATGCAAAACAACACACTATAATACAATATAATTACAATTTAAGGTGATAAATCCAATACAGAGAGAGAGAGAATGTCCCAAAATCAAGGTAGGCCTTACTCTACTACCGACGATAAGACGGCTGGAGAGCGAGGTGCTGCCAAGACAAGAGACGGTGGAAAAAGGAACGAGGTCTCGTGATCTGCAAGTTTTTATACTGCGAGCTTTTATCTTTTCCCTCCGGCTGGAAAATGGTAACAGAGGAGCAAAGTGCCGTGGGGAATGTAGTAGTCCTTCTCTTCTGAGAACCAGGTACATTCACTACATGATGTTATGATGTGGAGTACCAATAACCAAAAATCATAAAACCATGACAATGGGAAATGTGGCTATTTTCTTATTTGGAGAAATCATTCTTCTGCACTTTCAGGAGTAAATGTCTGAGAATATCAGTCAGTGCATTGGCCTCTACCAGTACTGCCGATGAACCTGAAGAAAGTTATTCCCAAGATTCTGCTCAGGACTTTGGAGGCAGTAAAAAAGTGCTTCCAAAAAAGTTTGTCCAGGGTTTTTTAAAGCCTTTTATGGACTGAAGAACAAAATCTTGAGAGATTGATTACTGCTGCGTGTACTCTAAAACAGTGAAGTTCACAAATATCTCACAGGAAGCCTTCATACTTTCATTTAAGATAATGCAAATTATTCAGCTTTAACAGCTGCTGTTAGTAAATAATAAGCCATTTGACTTAACTCCTTCCTGAATTGCATTGGCACAAGACCGGGTTACTTATTTGAGCCATGCCTGTGTTGTGGTGGAGGTTAGCCTCCAAGCTTATAATTCCAGTCATTATCTGCTTCGCCAGCTGTGGCAAGTGTCTTGGTTGGTGGGTATTTTTCCAGAAGGAGTCAAATGTTTTAAGGAAATGTGATGCTATAGACACACACTGCAAATTCCTTTCATGGTGAGGCTGTTATTCTCTTGAAATAGGATGTGCAAAGATAAAACCTAAAATAAGTTTCATATTTTACAGTCACATTCACCTACTTTGTGTGGATGTTTGATTAGTCTTAAGGCTGAAAGAAGACACTAAATAAAAGAAACAATGGTGACATTTTAATGCAGCTGTTATACAGCGTGTTACAGCTAACTCCAATTGGAAAATGCAGCTCTGACCATATTTCATTGAGTCAACTGAACAACTGAAAGCTTTATAAATGTCAAACTTTAAAATTCAAAATTAGAGGCCAGCCTGGTGTATGCACACTGTAAGATTGCGTGTGTGTCTGCAGGGGGGGCTGACAGTATATGTGGAAAGAGAATTTGAAAACGGAAGGGTCCAATTCTGTAAAGAAGATCAGTTTCACATTTGAAACATACATCCCTCACTCCTCTGGTGATTATAAAATGTATTCTAATGTCTGTATTCAATATATCCATTTCATTCTTTTGAATGAATGTAGTGATTGAACATATCCCATCTCAGTACCATATTTTTTATGTTAATCAATCCAGGATCTTTTATCTTTCTGCTCCTGTGTTCTTTAGTGTCAGTCTTCTCTGTCCCTGTTAAAGGTTGCGTTTAAACAGCACTGTATGAACTGTGCCTGCAGTTCAGCACTCTGCACTTTGTCTCCATAAAGGAAAAGAGGAGGAAGATTCTGTGAGTAACTTACACCTCCCAGCTGACACCAGTGCCTGACTGGGGATTTCATAACAGTGTTAAGTAGGCTTGCTGGTGGTGAGCTTGGGTTTAAACATTCAGTACGAATAGAACTGAGATTCAATACATCTTCCTTGAACATGATGGACTTGCATTATATGCAGCATTCCAGTTGATATATTAGGAGTGCTTGCTCCAATGACATTAGTACCTCCATATTTCTTTTTGAAATACCTCGCCTGAAAAATCCTAAGATTGCTTTTGACATTTTCATGGCTACTTCACAGTGATGGTTCATAGTAATCTTATAATTGACTAATACACCTAGATCTTGCTCTTCCTCTGACATTTCCAACTAATGACTTCCCATGTGAAGGAGGAAATTCTTGTTATTAATCCCCAAAAGCATGACCTTGCACTTTACTACGAAATCTCATAACGTTTCCCTGTTCCAGTCCAAAAGGTCTTTTATTTTTATTTTTTCCAGAGTATAATATTCTCATCATTTCCTGTATTGAGAGTCTCTCTACTTCACATAATCAACAGAATTAGCAGGGTAAATTTAATACCAGGGTCCTGAATAAGTCAGAACCTAAGACCAATTCTTCAGAAACTTTGTTAGTAACTGCCTCTGAGCCTGATATGTCACTTTTTAATGTGAGGTATTATTTTCTCTAATTTAGATTCTTCCCTTCCCATGTTAAATAAATTTTTCTACTCTAGCAAATCTTTATCAATGAAATATCTTTAATTTTTTTAAAAGAAAGATATTGGATAAATGTCACAAACTACATATGTTAAAACCATTTGTACTTTTTGCTCTACTTGTCATTTACTGATTCTTTCTTTCAATATTTGTTGTGTAGTTCTGGATACTCAACAAATAGATCTGTAGCATCCACGATGACTTATTCTTCCCCTTCTAAGAAATTCTGTTCTGAGAGTGTAATATAATATCCTCAGCATGATTTGTTCTTTAAAAATCCTCACTATACAGAAGGACCCAAACCATGCTGCAGGTTTCCTGCAGCAAAGGCTGGTTTTGAGCAGAAGCCAAACTGGCCCAGTATCTCCTTCTTACAGAAAGACACAACAGCCCAGCCTTCTCAGATAGTTGTAACTTTTTACAAGCACTTGTGGGTGGCCTAAACAAACTCCTTTGATCCTCAGACTGCTTTTGCTTCCAGTGGGGATAATTGAATTAATCCCTTTTCTCAGGATACTACCCTCCCCCCCTTCCTCCCCCCCCCTCCACCTCCTGATGGGGAGGTTTAGGGCCAGTCTGGCTTCTGCAAAAGCAGTTTCTTCCCCTACAAAATGAAGTCGTATTAAAAGTCAACAAATTTAATATTAACACATTAAAATATGCAACTTAAACAAGTTTAGCTCTTGTAAGAATCATAGAATGGGTTGGGTTGGAAGAGACCCCAGGGATCATCAGAATCCAACCCCCCTGCCACAGGCAGGGCCACCAACCTCCACATCTGGTACTAGACCAGGTTGCCTAGGGCCCCATCCAACTTGGTCTTGAATCCCTCCAGAGACGGAGCATCCACAACCTCTCTGGGCAGCCTGTTCCAGCATTTCACCACTCTCTTGGTAAAGAAATTCCCCCTGATATCCGTCCTAAATCTTCCATCCTTCAACTTAAAAGATTTCCCCTTGTCCTACAATTATCTACCTTGTAAAGAATTGACTCCCCTCCTGTTTGTAGGCTCCCTTTATGTACTGGAAGGTTGCAATGAGGTCACCCCGCAGCCTTCTCTTCTCCAGGCTGAACAAGCCCAGCTCCCTCAGCCTGTCTTCGTAGGGGAGGTGCTCCAGCCCTCTGATCATCTTTGTGGCCCTCCTCTGGACCCTCTCTAACAGCTTCCTGTCTTTCTTGTGCTGGGGCCCCCATACTTGGATGCAGTACTCCAGATGGGACCTCACGAAGGCGGAGTAGAGAGGGACAATCACTTCGCTCTCCCTGCTGGCCTCCCCTCTTCTGATGGAGCCCAGGATACCGTTGGCCTTCCGAGCTGGAAGAGCACACTGCTGGCTCATTTTCAGTTTTTCATCCATCAGGACCCCCAGGTCCTTCTCCACAGGGCTGCTCTCAAGTTCTTCTCCCAGTCTGTGTATGTATCTGGAGTTACTTCAAGCCAAGTGAAAAACCTTGCACTTTTCTATGTTGAACCTAATGCTTAGGTTCACATGGGCCCACCTTTCGAGTTTGTTGAGGTCCCTCTGGATGGCATCCCTTCCTTCTAACGTGTCAGCCACATGGGTGTCATCAGCAAACTGACTGAGGGTGCACTTGAGCCCATCATCAGTGTCATGTAAGAGTCTTGGATACTCTTGGTAACAGTACTCATTATACACAGAGGTCCTATATATGCCCAAATGATGAATCATCATGGCAGTGAGATTCTTGACCGTTCACATCTTTATCTTACATTCAAAGGAAAGGGAAAATTCAGTCTTAGTGTTACCACATAGAGGTCAATTCAATTTGTCCCCAGATGATATTACGCTATTCAATATTAAATAGAAATTGTTTTCATTGTAGTTCATCTGGAATTGTGGTATTTATATGAAGTGAACCCAAAAAGCTAGGTCAATTGTACAGGTAAGCACAATTACTACAGGTACTACTAAGTAGTATGCCTCTATGAAGTTTACATAGGTTCTGGTTATGGAAGAATTTCTGAGTAGACAGACTTGAATTCTCTCTAATTATAGCTTTGTATCTAAAATGTTAAACATCTCAACCGTCTCTTGTGGTTTAATATGACTATTTTGGCAGAAAATATGTTTTTTCTCTACCCATTTCTGTGATATTTCTTAAATGTGAGGTTTTAACACAGTAAATATAATGAGAGAATGCATATTTACTATTTTTTCTTTAGCATTTTAGCAAACAATAAATCTCTGTCTATGTTCATAGAGTGAAAAAAGGCACTTGCTTTACATCAAAGTTTAGCCTGATCAGGACTTTTACTGAGTATCTTGGAAAGATTTTATGTTGTTTATTACTCCTGGTTATGAAATTTTTGTTAAATATCTCAGAAATGTAAATGTACAACTTTCTCCTCCTCCTGCGTCAAGGCATCTACATTTTTTTCAGGCAACTATTAAGATTACAGAGAATGACTAAGAAAATTAATTAAAAACAGTATATACACCAAGGGCTGTAATTTACAGCCCATCAGGTTCAAAATATTTTCCTTAGCTCAGAATATGTTCCACATGTGTGTTAAAACTCAAGGAAATTAAATTCAACCCTATATATTATATTTCCCTTTTTCATTAAAATGTTATTTAAATGCTTTCATTAAGTGGAGCATTTATTTAGACATTAAATGAAATTATGTTGAAAATGTAAATGATCTATTTGACACGAAAGGAGGAAAGAGGCGGTAACAGTTTTAATTAAAAATTCAATCCTAGCAGAGTTTGCCCTAGTCAACTTAGAAATACAGCACAGACACTTTATTAAATTACAAAGTATCTGGTAAAAAGCTATTCACTATGTGATATGCTAAATCATCTGTCTCCATTCTAGATCCAGTTTCTTCACAAACTGGTGGCAAAACTCTGACTCCAGAAGGTGTCAGTTCCGATTTATTACTTCACTGTAGTTTCCTCAAAGGGATAAAGTCATTCAGATTGGCTTGCTTGCTGGTCTGGCTAGATGAATCTACAAGGAATAAAGCTGAACATGGGCATATGCAGGTACACCTGTTGTCCTCTGTCCTGCTCTTGGGCTGTCCCTACCAAGAACGCCCATGGGAGACACCTGCTTTCTTCCCTTCTCAAGAACACGTAGAGGAGTAGCTAAACTGCTTGCATTACTTTCCATTTATGCTATAATGTGTTTGTTTTGCCTATCTTATTTTAGAGGAAGGGTAGTACTAATAGGAAGAAGCCATCAGGACCACCCTAATTTGGTGACAGCCGAGGAAGACAGAAAAACAAAGAACCTGTAGGCATGTTTGTAGGTGTTTGAGATTTCAGGGTCTGAATGCAATTCATGGTTGAGGCAGGAGGGGATCTCTGTTACTGTGTACATTCATGTATGACAGAAGTATTTATTGGGCTCAATATGAATCCAGCATGTTCAAGGGCTTAAAAAAGCTTCCAGTTTTCTCTCAATTTCTGCTATTGTCCTTGGAGTATGATCTGCTGTAAGTACTCACACGTTTTAGTGTTTTTTCCTTCTTTTCTCAGCCTTTATCTTTCAGTTTGAACTGTAATGCTGAGGAGAAGGAGTGTCTCATGGTGCATCTAGTTACAGTACACAATGAAAATGTTTTATTAGCTCAGACCTGTATATGAAGATGTAATAATATCTATAATTAATAATAAACAACTCTGGTTCGTGAACCGTTACTGATTCATTAGAACTAAAATGTATACCAAATTTAACTGGATTCTGAGATCCCCACAGACAGGCTGTACGAACCTACTTACAGCCCTACCAGCGCTTTGACTGCTTCATATTATCATTTCATTTAGTTTTTCCAGAAGTAAGTGACCTTGTGCACATCAGGAGAAGAAATAAATTGACATCAGCAAAAACTAGGGCAGTATGAGGTGTACATTAGCTGGCAAAATATTGTCCAAGGAATTCTTAATTCCTGGAGCAGTTCGTAGTGCAGTATAAATCAAATAAAACTGTCACAGGACATGTAAGTGACTCTTTTTTTTTATACTTTAAAGGATGAACCATTTCTTCTACTTTCAGACAAAATAAGTACAAAGCTCTATTTTCTTATTGACTAAATTTCTTAGCAGTAAATCCAACAGCAGGAAATAGTAGAATGGAAGCAGAATTTAGATGTGTGAATACAGACCTCTTGCCTAATCCCTGTCCTCCAGGACTTTGCCATCTGGGTAACTTGCTAATGAAAAATAGACTTGAACTGGGGAAAATTAATTTAATTTTTTGCCAATTAAAATTAGTTAGCTGGTGAGAAGCAAAGACAAATATTAAATCAACACCTTCCCCCACCTCTTCCTAGTCAGAGAGGGCTGGGGAATGGGGCTGAGGTCAGTCTCCGACCGCCCCTCTCTGCTTCTTCTTCCTCCTCAAACTGTGCTCTGCTCCAGCTGGGGCCTTCCCAGGGGCTGAGAGACTTCTGAGAGCCTTGTTGTTGTTGTTGTTTTTTCTCAGAGGTATAGCATATAAGCAAAGCATAAAACATGTTAAAAAGCCATCATAAAAGCCTGCTTCCCCACACCATGTTTTGGGCAATAGTTTACATCAATACAATGTGAATTTAATTTCCAGAACCTTAAAGCAACAAGAACTGTAATTCTGCAATTCTTTGCCTGGGAATTTTTGAAAGCAGCCAAGTAAGAACCTATTGACATAAGCCAGAATGCTGTATGTTTGCTTTGCATTACTTTTCTTGGGCTACAGGTGCAGCTATGCACAATACAAATCAAAGATCACTAGGACTCCTGTTAACTTTACCCAGTGACTGAGGAAAGTGTTATTGTTACCATTCTTTTGCTTTTCAAATTCAATTAAATTTCATTATGAAGACGGCTTTTAAGTTTACTAAAATTCAGACCAGGAGAAAGAGCAGGAAAACTGTATTAGGTAAAATATGATAAAGTCTATCATCTTATACCATAGAATGCAAACATGTAACCTAGTATTTATATTATTCTTAGCCTAGTTGAAATAAACAATAATACTCCAAGAAAATATGCTTAGTCCTGTTGTATTTCTTTGTGGACATGAGAAATCTTGAAAGAACAAATACACTTGTGACTATTGCTCCTCATGGTAACACCGTTGAAATTCTGTTCATTCAGAGGTCTTTCTGGCTGGTCAGACACTTGATAAGAAGTCAAGAAGAAAACCAGAAATAGCAAAAACTGTTAATGCAGTACAGCTGTTTAGATGTTGTTGTTCAGTTTTTCCATGTCCCCAATTTCAGTACTTTAAAATAGATTTTTAAGCAGAATTTTGAAATTTCTTACAAATAAAACTTCAGAAAAAACATTTCCTGAAAGCACGAAGAATTTTCTTCTCCATCATGCCTTGAACTTCTCTTTTCTTAATAGAACTTATGGTATATTAACACATTAAACTTTTATTATGATAACAGTTAACATATAAGTAATAAAAATTGTAGGATTAACAAAACTGTTTTTGTTCTAATAAATAAAAAAATCATACTTATTCATTTTGAATCCTTTCCACAAAAGGTTATATCAAAATTGGTGATCCTAGAAACACTTTCATGTGATAAAACTGCACTGTTCAACTGTTCCTTCAAGAATATTTCAAGTTGTATGAGTGCACAGGCAGCACTTGAGGATGAAAATGCCTTAGCTTGTGGGAAACACCTTGACATATTATTGAAGCAACAGTGGAAAATTAATGTCTCTCTTAGCAGTCAGCAGTACGTTCTTTAAATGAAGTAGAAGGAGGAAGGGAGTATGTGCCATATAGCATGTTGATTACACTTTGATGTTATGACTTAACTTCAACCTCTGTGCTGAAACCAACATATATGAAATCTACCAATACTGAAATGAGCTTTTTTAAATCTAAACTATAATTACGCTATCTGAGTCTGATATTATACTCATAATTGCCACAGTTCAACTCCATTAGGAAAACTCATTTTAACATCTAGAGGAAGTTAAACTGAGTTAACATACAAAGATTCAAGAAGGAAAGTAGAGAAGGCTGAAAGGAAACATTGATGTCAGAAGCGCATTTAGGAGTGCTTACAGTTCATTCTGTCATCAATAATTAACAACTTTAAGCATGTTTAGGAGTTACTAACCAGTAAATTTATTGTTCAGGAACACTCAGTAAATTCAGTAAATTGGATTCAAGAAATCTATTGTTATGTTGCTGCCACGGGAAAAGATATTTTTAAGACTTTTTAAAATGTCCTGTGGGCTTGAACATATTCAAGATACCAGTGGTCCTTATTAGCCACCAAACAGTGAGAAGAAAAGGTATTTCTGTGCTGTCCTTTGCACGCTGATACACATATACTCTAGTGCTTTACAATGTGGCTGAACATGAGCCAGCTTCAATTTCTAAGCCATAAGCTGCTCTCTGAAAGATGCTGTGTACTTACTAGACTGTTTTTCCCCAGACTCCTTTCTGGGAAGAGGGCATGGGGATGATTAGATAAATGAGGGAGGGGTGAAGACAGAGCCCTCCAACTTTTTTGTTCTTTGGTGGCTTCGTTAGGACTCTCAGTTCTCTTAAGGGAGTATACAAGGAAAGGGAAAAGTGCTCACTGTTTTTTCCCTGCTTCCCGTTGGAACAGCCTGAAGAAAATTATTCCTCCTTGATGGCTCCACAAAGACAAGACAGCTGTAGCCCACTCTTGGACAGGCTGTGACTCTAAACCTCGTCAATTTTGGACTGTTTCAGAGATTTCAACTGACAGAGGTCTGTTGAAAGAAAGAAAGACTTTGAAACAAAAAAAAAAAGGGCCTTCAAGGTGCAGCAAGTTTTACAGTACATTGCATTAAGGAAAATCCTTTTTTTTTTTTCATTTGAGAAAAAGCCTAAGATTTGTAACCTTCTTAGCTTTCATGAAATCCGTTCTTTTCATGTGATGTTAAGTGCATGTTAACTGAGGAAGGCAATGTTATGTTTTTTTCCCTAGATGACTGCAACATTAAACAAGCAGGGGTGACACAATGACATGCAGTATCTCCTAGCATCCAGACAAGTATTACACTGTGGTCCTAGCATCCAGACAAGTATTACACTGTGGTCTTACTTATAGCTTTAATGTCAAATCTCTCCAGATATGCAAAGGTATCCATAAATTGAACTCAGGACAGTAATAAAAGGAGCGCACACAAAGGCAGTTAAAACAATGTTAGACTCTCCTTCCTCAGGCTGTATTTCTGGTGCTGGAAATTGTTGTAGAATCAGAGCCACACTGTTAACACCACAGTACATGATCTTTAAATGCTTGAGGTGCTTAAAAAAAATAAAAAAATAAAAAAAAAAAAAAAAGGTTCTGTCAAGAAATTGAAGTCCTACGAAGGTATTTCAAGTCTTTCTTCAGTTTTGCTAATGACCATGAAATGTCAGGCAAGCTAATGTTGCTTAATGTAATTTAAAAGAAAAAATGTGTATAGTCATCATATTTTTATGCCAATAGATTCATAGATTCTTTGATTGTGCCTTTAACCATCAGCACCATTTTCCCCCATTGAGAATATCAGTGAAATGTTTGAAAGGCTGTTATTTTTATGTTGTGTTTACGTTATTTTAAAGCAGAACATTAAGAATGCATATCCTAATGGGCAGTAGGCATATTGAATCTTTTGTCTTCAGAGTATGCCAATTCTGTCATCACATGACTGTTTTACATCATATTTCTCACTTTCTGTTAATCTGGTGAAAGTTTGTGCTCATCTGTATCTCAGTATTTAATTCTACATTGTTTTTCTCCATCAAGAAACATGTCACCTCTTTGACCTTCACTGTCATTCACGTTGTTATTTTATCCTTTCTGGATTTACTTCTGGGATTTGATCTGCCTGGTGACTTTGCTGCTCTTTCTGTTTTGTTTGTTCTCCCTCAGCCTCTTAGATATGTGTACATCTTTAGTACTCTTGAAAAATGTTAATCTGCAACATCCTTAAAACTTACGTTAATGCAGCACTTCCTCTATTTATTTATTTATTTTTAATTTTAGGAGTATCAGGACTTAAGGACTTTTTAAAACATTTTCTCTGACCACTTTTTGCCCCTGCTGCCTTCTGTTTTTGGATTCTCAGTCATCTTGTTAATTTATTATTTTCTTTACCCCATCATATAGCTTCTTTCTGTTGTTTTCTGTATCTCACTAAAATAATCTCATTAATTCTGAACTTTTCCCTCCATTACACTGAATTATAAAAATATAATTTTGGAATTTCACTGTCTTGGATAAAAATATTACATAATTGGAAATTATTATGTATTAAGGACAAATGGTGATAAACTGCTGTGCAAGACTTAGTACCGTAATAAAACAATGTTTGACAGGAAATTATGTGTTTGTAGGGATATATTGATTTCTCTAAGACCTTCTTGTAGACTTTTGGTAGACAAAGTTAAAAAGCTTGTGCTTATACATGTGTATATGTATGAAGAGGGATAACAGCATGTTTACATCATTTTTCCATAACTGTACAAACAAGTTTAGATTTTAGCAATTAGATTTATGTATATCAAGTAATATAGCAAGGTGGATTTTCATCCATTCTATAGATGAAAATTAACTATTATTCTTTAATATACGTTTTCCTCTTTTTTCTGAACTAAAGTGTAAACAGTGAAAAAAAATAGATAAATCTGAGGCATAAAAAGCAATGATCCCCAGGATTTTTCTTTTTATGCGTCCATGGTCTATTGAGCTGGTTATCCACTGTGCCCAAACGAAGACACACACATCCTCCAACCTGGAAGAAGTGCTCCATCTTGGCCAGTGCAGTGTATCTCTCCATCACAAAACACTGCATTGTCTTATCATGGGTGTAAGTAGGTTTGTCACATGGACATTAGCTAAAAAGTAAAATTTTCTGGCAGGTAAGGACCATATACAGATGTGTGAATTAAACTGCTGTGATCAAATGAAAACTGTGCAGGAACTAGAAGCTGTCCCTGTGCTTTTGCCTGTGATAGAAATTACCCTACACTGGAAGTGAAGTAGTTTCTTCTAGATTCAGGAAGAATTATTGCAGGTTAAGTGTCAATATTACTTTATCAAAAGTGTTTTTATCTCTTGGGCAAAGTGTTTCTTTCTCAGAATACTCCATTTATGCACCCAAGTCTTTACAGCACATATTTCCATCATTATTTCAAAGTGTGTGATTGACTCCTCTTTACAGAATAAAGCTTAATTCTTGGCATTATAAAAGCAGTGGACGTGGAACTCTTGTATTTATCTGTATGCTTACCACAAATGGCAGAGAGGTTCTGAACATCTTTATCCTATCCATGATTCAAACCTGACCTATAGGGATTGTCTCTTCTTTCTAAGTGAGAGATAATTCAATCCGCAGAATTGAACTTGACAGAAAAAAATGTTGTCGATTATGTATGAAGTTTTGAGAGATGGAATTCTATCCACTAGGGAGCATGGATAAAAACCACAAAATTCAGTTGCTATAGGGATCTTAAAGACCTCGAAAATTGGACTGAATTCTTTTCTATTGAAAGTGTAAAGCTTCATACAACAAGATAGCTCAGTTCACATCTATATTACAAATGACGTACTGTGGTAAAAGTAAATATATTTATTTTAATAGAAGACAAAGGATAAAATCCTCTACTTCTTTCTGGAGCTATAGCTACTCAATCCAGTAGGGCTTCGATTATTTGGATTCATTTTTCCAATTTATTGATTTTTTTGTATCAGAACCCTTTCATTATCCTTTATTCTGTGCAGGAAGATGCAAGAAATCAAGAATATATTTAGTTTATGGTCCGTCATGTTGTCAGAAGTTTTAGGTTTCTGTTTGTTTGGATTATGCCTCCTAGGAAGGCATCCATCTCTAGTGTGAATACAATCACAGACAAGGGAAAACTGAAGTAAAATCCAGATCCTTTGATACGTGTAGTTCAGAGCCCATGAATACTTGTATTCTCATTGTAGGAACTGTGCAGGGACTGTGTTGTCTTGCATTATCTTTTATTGAAAAGTAGATGAATCTAAACATATTTTTACCATTGTGATGTTTTAATAATATAAAGAAAACAAAAAATAAGAATCACTATTTCAGGTAAGAAATGCTAGCAATCGAAAACTCCTCTCTCTGTATGATCAGAGTGGTGGGAAAAGTGCAAACAAAACAAAGGACATGAAAACCCCTATATTTTCTGGGCTTCTAAATCAGTCATGAAGAGACAGTTATGACTGGTAGATTAAAGTAAATGATCAACAACAAAAAAGCTAAACTCTGACCTTTCGTACAAAACCTTTGGATTCAAGAGATAAACTTGTACGGTCCAAGTGTATGCTTTGTAGCTCTGGCTTCTTTAATTACTGCAGTGTCAGTTACACAGCTCTTTGAATAATTTTTTTTCTTTTTTGATATTTCCCAAGTTAACTGCTATCTTCCTTGGTCTCAGCAGAAAAAAAACATTTGGAAGACTTCATGCATGAAGTGTGTGACATTTTGATGCTTTGATCTGACTGCTCTACACACACAACTGGTTAGGTCAAAAGTGAGAACTCTTGAATGTAGTGTTCCAATAAAATGCTTATTGTATCTTTAAATATTTGTATTTGGGCATACACACAGATGTGCACATATTTTTCTGGTTTGTCTTTTATCATTTCAATATCTTTTATTTTTCTTTTACTTCTCATACCTTAAGACCAGGTAATACATTTCAAACATTGTCTATGAAGTCAAGTCCCCTTGTGCGGCACATTACTGCTCTTGGATTTCCACTGTGAGGAGTTTTTAAAACTATATATGAGTCTTTAGAACTACTCAAGGCTGGTGCACAAAGGCTGCACTTCATCACTTCTGATTTACCATTTTTATACAACTTATGCAGGTTACTACACTAACACAGTGTTTAAACATGGTCCTGAATGAAAATCTCTGTGTAGAAAGTTAACAATAAGAGAAATTATGAGAACATCTCAGTCCACTGAATACAAGTGGCAGGAAAGCAATTAATGATATTCGCTCTCTCACCACAGCGCCTGTTGTCTTACTTGAAGTTTGGACCTACTGAGGAAATACACAGTTGAGTCTTCCTAAAAACTGTGAAAAAAATGTAGCATCTTAGAAGAGAATAGTCATGATACATAATCTTTTTCAACTGCATTTGATTTATAGTCAATATGAAGTTTAAAAATAGACTACAAACATTTGGTATTATACATGTTTAAATTAAACTAAGCCTACACAAGTGTCCAACATAAACTCTTCGGTTAAATCCTAGTGTGAAAAAGGGCAGTTAATGATTTTGTTTAAAACACAGCTTTCATCTCTGAAGTAGTAGACTTTTATAATCTTGGGCTTGGTCACTAAACAGAGTCATGCATTAATATCTATTAATAACATCATTAGTATTGTAGGCAGTCATTAAATCCTTGATGCGGGTAAATATATTTAAGAAAAACTTAACACACAGCTTGCAAATAAACCTACTCAGGTTATCATTATGGGATTTTTTCTTTTTTTGAAAATAATTCCTTTCTAATAGAGTCTTTCATTCTAAAAATCAAATAATATCAGAGCAGATGCTTTAAATCTGTAGATATATGTTGAATTAAAATGTAAAAAGTAAGGCAAGTGCAAATATTGTAGCCATCACCACCATAAGATATAATTAGAACTCTATGAATAAAGAATAAGAGCAGTTATTTATCTGGTTACAGACCTCTTCTAAAATTAGCAGGGCAAAAAGTTGTTTTCCATCTGCAATATAATGATCATATGAAGAGCTGAAGAGCAGAATCAATTACCGTGATAACTTGCACCAGCTAATATAGAGTTGCCACTTTCAGGAACAAACCATTATTAATTTGTCTTTCTAATTGTCTCCTTTAAATTTGGTGGAGTCACACAGCAGTTACTTCAGAAGTGGCTTTTTGCAGTTGGCTGCTGTTTTCTGCTTATTAAGCATTCAGATTTTTTTTTCTCTTGCTCGTAAGGAAGATGGTAAATCTAATACCACGAAATGGACAGGTGTGTGTCTTAGTCTAAGTACTATTGTTTATAAAATTTTGTGAAAGTTTAAGCAGTGATGTCCTTTTTCCTGTAGAAACAAATGACTTATGCTGGAACATTTTAATAGCTTTGTATTATTTTCTGATGAGAGGTCCATTCTGATATCACAGCTGTAGTTTTGCACTTATAATCTTTTTAAATTCATTTTATGCTTTCGGGAGGGGAAGGATATTGGATCAGATGCACCTTCAGGGTATGGGATACATTTGTCGTTACTGTTAGCACACACATACCATTTCTTTGTCTGCCTGATCTTCAGCCTATTGAGGTCCCTAGAAAAACTTCTACTGGCTCAAATGATGCTAGATCAAGGTCTCAGAGAGCTGATAAATGTTATCTAGTCCTTGTCAACTGTGAAAAGAAAAAAAAAAGGCAAGAGAGAGCAACAGAAACCTGAACTACTTTTGTCTGCATAGAAAATGTCCACTTTGTCTAAAGCAGGGAAAATTTAATGGAAGAGAGTTGGATGGATTGAAAAAAAAACTGGGAGATAATAATGCCAATTTTTTCATATTTATAATTTTCATTTTTTTCCCTTCTTAATTTTTCTCCCTGAACATTTCTTGTCACCTCTTTTCTTTGTCACTTCCAGGCTCTTAAACTAACATTCAAGCTCCTTAACGTGCCATTTTTTATTTTTTTTTAATCTCAATGGTTACATTAGATCTCAGAAGTAAAATGTCTTTGGGATAGTTAATTTTTCAAATAATTCTGTGAATGACTTAAAAGTTCTACAACTTCCACTCACTGCTCAATCTTTTCCTATAAATGTCACCAGACATAATAGACAGCAACCTTTTTTCAGTAGTCCGATGAAAAAGAATGGAGAAAAATTAATAACAAATTCCTTCATTTCTTAACAAAATTAGATCATCTGGTGCTGTGATAATGTATCTGACTTAGCAGTGTAACTATTAGCTGTGAAAGTGAACTAGCTTGTCTGCTCCCACTATAGTTTACTTTACAATAAAGCATTCTTATGTCCTCTGTTTAATCTAACCTAATTTTTAATGAAAACTTGGATTTTATCCTCAGGCTGGAAAAAAATCCTCAGGTTATAGTTGTTTGTCTTTTGACATCTGCTGAAACATTTGAATTAAGATTACAGTCCTGTAACTCAAAGATACCATGTATAACAAATGAATCCACAGTGTTTAGCTGTGGTGTTCCAGGAATTACTTTGGTGTACACAGATAACTGGTCCCAAGTTAACTTGGAGGATGGTCAGGAGATAACCTAGTGCTATTAACTTTGGGTTCTTGTAGCCACAGGTCACTTGCTTCTGAAGAAAAACAGCAAGGCTTAAAAACATGCCATTACAAGATCAGCATGAAAATCCTATTAAATCTCACAGCATGTAAAGATTATATGAAGGTTACCAAGGTGCATATTATCATTTTCTACAAACACACAGAGGCAGATATACACATTTATTCTGAAGGATTTTTCTTCTACACTAGGGGAAAAGGGGAGGTGGAAAAAAAAAGGAAAAGAGAGGAAAGGAAAATCCTACATCATGGATTGTAATTTTCTGCATTACCTGCCATCACAAAATGGCAATAGGGCTGCACACTGAGTGTGGTTGCCTAACTTTGCTACATTTTCTTAGGCAGTTAATTAAACCAAAAATCTTTAACAGCAAGAGCCAAGTCACTCAAACATTGTGTTATCATGGTGCTAAGACACTTTAGAGTTGTTAATTTATCTATCTTAACCAAGTATTAACACCCTCAAATTGGTGTCTATGAACAGGAAAACAAGATTAGCCTTATGTTAACTTCTAGGTTTGTACTATGGCCTGGGTGGGAGGCTTGGCTCTCACAGGATCCTGTCCAGGAAGCTGTCAAAGCAGACTGCCTTTGCCTTCCAGGCCTGAGAGCCAAGTGCATCTTCCTTCTTTTAAAACCAAGGTACAGGGATATAGAGGAGGTTAGAAAAGCATGGGGATGTGTATGTCTGGGTTTCTTCTTAGATACCATTTCAAGTATAATTGTGAAGATTCAAATCAGATGATGCAAGAAATTTTGAGAATGATGGGAAGTATGATGGTCTCAGTTACACAACTAGCCTTCCTATTTCTCTGATAGGGATCTCTGTAACAACAGAAAGTAGTTTAGTGTTAAGATACACTCATAAGTAAAACAGGACGGAGAATCTTCATACTTCATACATATATCATCCTTTTAAGTTCAAGTGCAAAGAATTTCCTACAGAAGAAAAACCTTTATTGTCAGTTTGCCAATTCATTGTGAGAACAGGAACTCCTCATAGATGAAGCAACAGAAGTATTTTTCTTCACCGATATTTGTATTTTTTTTTTAGATATTTTTCTTTACGTTTAGTGTCCATGAAGAAATAGCAGTTTTAAAAACTTCTCCCTGCATAGTTTAGTCTGCATTCAGCCAAGATGATTTTGGCCATTTGTTGGAAATAATTAGATTATAACTTCAGTATTTTTTGACAGGTGCAATTAAAGACTAAAATGAAATAATCAAACTGATTTTCACTAGCAGAAACTGAATATAGATAACTGGAATTTAACAGCAAATGAGTTGATCTTCTGCTCAACATCATCCAGACTGTATGTGTCTGCTTATGTGCTTACTCATCTCTCTTTTTAGATGCAAACTTCTCTGGAAAGTTAATAAGGAAGGTCCTGATAAGCAATGCTGTGGATGTTTGTGATAGAAGTTGGGTCTGCTGCCAATATTTAGGTATTTAGAGCCTGTGCACCAATGCAGTGCTTATGTTTTCTTCTTCCAGGAAGTAGCTGCTTTCAGCCTTAGATTAATGGGAATAAGAAAGCAGCAACATTTAATTTTGTATAGCTAATATTTTAGAAAATAACAAAGCCATTAATGTAACATCTAATGAACTATAGAGTATAATTTAGTTACTTCTGTCTACTACGGGAGAAATAACCAAAACTATCCAGCTACTTTAAGACACATCCC
>NC_034410.1:67280358-67406442 GCF_002078875.1 Numida meleagris | reverse complement strand
AGGGAGTGTTCTTCAGAGGTTCCTGTCTTACCTTCCCATTGAATGTCATCTGCAATATGAGAGGGGAGATGTCATAAAGTGTCTCACATGCTTCCTGTTTCTCAGGAAAGCAGAATAAGTCAGAAACTATTATTTGGGTACCAGAATTTTTCATCCTCCATTGAACAACTTACATGACCTTTAGTATAGGTATAAAGCTCAGTTGCCCATTCATTAGGTTGACAAACTTGTCAAAACCCTGCAGGACTATGTCAATTATGTCAAAAATGCTTACAGGTGCCACAATATGTGTCAGCACTCAACTGACTCCTGTCAGCCATTGCTGAAATGACAAGAAACCCTTCTGGGGACAAAAGGCAGCAGAGGGAAATGAAACAATCCCACTCATTTTCTTGACTCTGGCTGCTCTCACACTAGCAAGGGCTATTGCAGTTCTTTTTTAATGGAAGCTGCAACGCCAATCTTTATTGAAATCAGTAATTAGTGAATTTTCTCCTTAACATCCCTGATGTTAATCATATTACACTACAAACATACTGGCCAGATAACTCGGTATTAAGATTCTAGCTTCAGTCCTATCTTTGGGAAACACAAGCTGAAAGTAAATTCTAGATCTGGGTAGAAGGAATAAAAATATATATTTTTTAAAAATTTAGTTTGCATTGCATGATTTTTTTAACTGTTTGATACAGCAGCTTTCTGAGCAACATCTTAAATAATTTACCCTTATAGTTAACAAAAAATTATAAAATTTGATTAAAAGTACTAGTATATTCAGAATTTTTCTGGACAATATTTTTCTCATTTTTCACAAACTAATAATCTTCAGTGAAGTTTCTGAGTAATGGCCAATAAATATATGCTGCTACATAGAGTCTACAAAACACAGTTTCCCTGTACTCTCATTCATTTGATAACTGGAATTATTTTTCTCCATTTAAACTGTCCATAAAGTATGCAGGGAAATAAACAACAGTTAGAGGAGAAATAGCAGAACAGCTTTGTATTGGACAGTAGACAGCAGTTGTCATTCTCCTTGCATATTTTGTCTGCCCTGAGCTGTTACCTAACTAAACTGTTTAGACTTCTTTCTCCATAAAAATTTTCCAATAAACGACAGAGAGAGCTTTACAGTCCAGACTAGTGGCAGCTGAAAGGTATAGAATGATATCACTGGCTAGTAGCGGGGCAGAAGAAAATGGCTAGATTAAGCATCCTGGAAATTTTAAATTAAATACAAAACAGAAGCAGCATTGCATTAACCATTTTTTCCCCATAACCTTTGCTCCAGAAACTGTCTTGTTTTTCTCCATCACTTTCAGCTCATTAGAACAACTATAGTAAGAATCAAAGTATATCCAGAGACTTAAGACTTAGAAAACAATTATATAGAGAAGGCAATTAGAGATAGGGAATAGTGCAAGGCACAAATGGTTTCTCAATGGTTTGCCAAAGTTCTGTTGGCACACTGTGCCTTTCCACCTTTTATAACAGCAGGAAAACAAAGGAGAGTCAGCATATGGTTGGCATTTTTCAGCCATAGGTCTCAAGTAGCTTTGCAGACATCTCCTCTGTCCCCATCTTTTGCACACTGGAAAAAAAAAAGTAAGCGGCTTGCCTCTGTACTCACAGTGACATGACTGCAGGGTAAGGAACACTGTACGTATAGAACAATCCCATCCAAGTATCCTTCATACTGTTTTTACTTTTGTTTTTCTTCCCTTTCATAAATGAGAAAGCATGACTTTTACCTCCTCCTGCTCTGTTATCCTTTTTAGTCAGAGAAGCAGACCAAAGGATGGTAGATCCTCATCCCCTGTTCTACTGCAGAAAGTGCTCTTGAACAAAAATGAGCTGACAGTGGGAGTAAGAATAAGGAGAACAGCTTCTTAATGTCCTAAATTTCCTTGTGAGGATAAAATACTGCTGTCACACCAAACATATGGAATGGAATAGCAATTTGACATGGAAAGGAACGTTGTCCTGGAAAGTCTGAAGAGGTTCCCACAAGCAAAGTCTTTAATGGTCATACCTAAACAGAGCTGCAAGTGCTCTGAAAACTACTCCCCTTCCCGCTCACCTGAGTATAAGACTTCTAATAGGAAAATGAAGGACAAATGGGCTCATGAAGAAATGACTTAAAGTTTCATTGCATTATGATACAATGGGTTGGCTATGACCATTTGCAAGTGGAAGCATAGGAAGTGGTCTTCCTCTAAATGCTTTCTAATCTTGGTAACGTTTGTAGTTCTTTGGGTTTGGGGGCTTTTTGTTGCTTTTTTTTTTTTTTTTGATTTAATTATAACTATGCCCTGAATGAAGTGTGCTGAAGCAGGAAGCTTATAAAATTTGTGCCCTGAATGAGGGCTTGCTTCTCTGATCGCGCAAAGGCATAGGAGGGCGGAGAACAAGCCATCCTTTTCAAGTATCAAAGCTGGGAAATAAGAGAAATGCTAACATCTGCAGTAGGGTTGCATGCACAGTGAATGACAAATTCTGACAGTTCAATGAATGACACTGGGAACAAAGAGCTAAGCAATGCAACCAGAAGCTGAACGGTAGTCATGGCAGTCATTAAAAATGAAAAATGACTACCTTAATACATTGTGTCCTCACAAACACATACTTGCCTTTGCCTCTGTTTAGACATAAAAAAAAAACAACTAGTGAAACAAAAAACTAGGAGTGTGAGTCACACAACATTGAGGAGTGGTATCCTGATAGGTTCCGTCATAGTTGAGCAGGGATGCATGCCCAAATGCATGATTGAAAACCTGTCTGAGACTGTTTTACTGGAAAGTATTCCAGCTCATTTTCACCATGCTATTTCTGTACTAGCAAGAAACAGAGATAACTGCAAGAATTTCCCCAGCTATGATCATCTACCCTGTATGCCTGTTGCTCACTGAACCCTCAGGGTGGGCTGCCAAGGCAGAGGATCTGTGTCACCATGTGTGCATGATGCACAAGGTAGTATAACAAAATTCACCGCTGAACAGCAGAAGATGTATTTGAGACTGTTTGGATCAAAACCATGATGTACCGTGGGGTACGCTAAAGAGATGCCCCTCTGGCAGCACTTCCAAGAGCAGTAGATGACTAAAAAACCTCAGACTTTTAAAAGTCAGTTAGACTGTGAAACTCCTGATCCAAACTCAGTGAATCCCTCTTAGCATGTTACCCTTCCCTCTATTCTGTCTAAACTTTGTCTTTCTTTTTACCGTAGCAAATTACAGTGAACGGTGCATCAATATAGCTTCCAGTAGGTGTGCTAACCCATTCTCATCTGGCTTGAGTATTTCTTTATTGACACTACGTGCTACTATTCCAAGAACTTTGCACAATCAGCCCAACTCTAAGGGACATTGATGCCTCATGGTTTACCATCTATAAGACAGATCCCCTCCAATGCAATTCTTAGAATAAATTAAGAATTAGAGCAATGGAAAACAGCAGAGTGATCACAGAATCACGATTAAGTTTATCATCAAAAATAAACACCTAATGTTAGGTTGCTCGGAACTGTCCATTTGTGTATTTATGATTTTAAATCACAAATGCATGGTGGATCAGATCATTCCTACAGGAGCCCCACAACATCCAGTAATTCAATGGTTATAGAAGCAAAGAAGCAATAAATTTCAAAATTCCTCACTGATCCTTCCTCATATTTATAGATCTTTCAGCTGAGTGGTCTGAACTCTTGGATGAATTGGTGTGGCTCTTTCTTAGTTCTTCTAATGATAGCCTTCTACTTTGTCTAAAAAGGAGTTGTACAAACATTAGGTCAGTGAAATATAGCACAAAAAAATATGGTTATTAACTCTGGGGAACATTATTGAGGTTTCAATTACTGTTTTGAGAGAGTTTAAAGAAATATGTCAAACAGAGCTGTTGTCTAGAAAGGCCAAGTTAGCTATACTTCTGACTACTCACTGCACTGATGACTGGAGCAATTGCCTCTGATCCATATATTTTTGGAATATCTTTGGGATCCAGTTTCATGACAGGTGTAAAGGAAAGTATATGCAGACAAGGAAATAAAGGAAAGAAACAGTCATCTCTATATTCTGGATTACTAACACCTCTGACTAGCCAGAAACAGATCTCTATGCTACTGTGAAATCACACTGATGGAAAATTTTAGATAGTTTAGGAGTATAAAATTTTAATGTTTTCAAGTGTATCAGGAGACTAATAGGAATTCTGAAAACCTAAATTTTTGAATTTAGGCCCTGGTAGGTACATTTTTGTGGGACTGTGATTCCAAAGCCCTTATATATATATATAGCCTTATTTCTTCTATAGTGTTATCGATTTACCTAGACCTACCCCCGTGTAAAATTACTACTCTGGGTAAGACTCTTATAATTTGACCTTTAAAGACAATTTCAGAACATCCTACTTTAATTTAATTTTATAAGTGACATTAACACCTATCACATATTACAGATGCTCCTAGAAAATATTAGAATGAGCAATGTATGCATAAAAAGTGGCAACAGAGCACCTAATGCACCTTAAAATGTAACTACCTCACAAAAATATCTTCAGTCACATTAACATCCATGAAAGAAAAAATAGGGCTGCAAATTCCTTTTCTCCTATTGCACAGCCTTCCCAAACAATTGAGGAAACACCCCGGGAACAGTTTGTCTGAAGGTTCAGCAACTTGGGAGTAATGACATACTAGAAGAACAAATGCATTCCAGAAAACAATGCCTTGCTGTATCATATCTCAACGGTGAAGTTGAGGTCAGCACAAAGGGTCAACAGAAGCCTTGTTTTCATGTAAATCTTAATAAAGCCCAACCAAAATACAAATTATCAATCCTTTAAAAAAAGAGACTAAATAGAGAAGCCTGTACAAGTTTCACTTCCAATATGAGGTCCAGCAATCAAGCTTATCTGATGCTCACATAAAGAAGGAAAGGAGGCAGTCTCAGGTAATTTAAGTCTCAATCCATTTTTCATAAAGTAGTATCAAAACTCTGAATTTTGAAGACTGTTTTTGCAATACAGTGGTGCCAGTGCTAAGTAGAACTTAAAGGTAATATTTTCATTTGCAATCTCCAAGCACATCTGTATTTGAATATTGGATATGTCTATCTCCTGCAATCTGATTTTCAGGTTTCAGAATTTCATAATTAAGGCCTTTAGATATCTAGCACCAAACTTTTCTCTTCACTTAGGAATTTTCCATGATTTACCACATTTGAAACTGTTACTATATATAAAATGTAAACGTTTGTTTGAAGATGCAAGCATTTTATTTTTTATTTTTTAATAGGAATCAAATTAGGAAGAGAAATAAATGTTCTCAGAAAAAAGAGTCTGATCTAAATATAAGGCTAGTGAGACTAAATCTAAAGAGAATTAAAATATTTCTTCACCTGAACTCATAAAGTTTTGAGACAATGCTTAGAATAGTCTACTATAAATTAAACAGTTTTAGAAAAAAAGTCTTAGTTCTGTCATACTATAGTACAGCGAAGACAAGTTTTTTTTCACCAGCATTAAGTATTGTTGAACTAACAATTAATTATTTTCCAGTATTAATGATCAAATGATTCTTCATTTGATGCCTCACCACTTTTTCAGATAATTTCAGTACAACAAATGACAATACAATTTAGACTAGCTTCACATTAATTCAGAATCTGGGTCCTCTTCATAATATTGTATAAGTAAATGCAAATACATTCCCTTAGTAGGCCATTGGACAGATGTGAGAGAATTTTGATGTGGCCTTATGTAACTGCAGATGGGCTTTCTTTTCCACCTCCTACTCATCATCAACTCTGAAGGATATTAAATTAAGTTCAGCCAGAATATGAACCTCACTATGTTAAAACAAGCTCTATGTGGATCGAAAGCGATTGATTTGGCCCATGGCTATCTGGCTTATCACATCCTTTTATAATAACTCTTACCACCATTAAGTTAGTGATCTAAAGGGCATTGCTTTATTTTCATTGTGAGTTTCTGACTTTTCTTGCTCTGCAACCAAGGCCATATATCTTTTTATTATTTTCTTTCTTGGCAGTTTGCATTGCATTAAGAAGACTTTGACTCTCCTGAACATGGCTTTTTTCCCCTCTAAACAATCACCATCCTTGCAGCTCAACATGCATTTCCTGTGATATGCTTTTGTTTGTCAGTACAATTGTTGCAAGACAATATGCATCTTTATAATGATGTTATTCTCATAAGATTTGTATCAGGGACCCTTTGATTATATCTCTTTGATTACATAAACTAGTAATAACCTGCTACGGATTTATGATTTAAGAACTGTGCTTTTCCTCCTTTGCCTTGAAGACTATCCATATGTATTTTGAGAGGCATGAGGTAAATGCTACCTTATCTGCCCTATCTCTTGATTCTACCCTGCCAGGAAAATGGTTATTTCATCCTTACAAAAGAAAACTCTTTGCGAGTTTGCCCCACTTGAGCACAGCAGGAAGAGACCTATAAAGACAGAACTGAATAAAAGAATATTTGTCCTTTGCGCTAACAATCCTACTGGGTGACAAAGGCAGGTAGATTCTTCTGCCACAGGGATTAGAAGAACACATAGGAAAGGATGACCATTTGCTCCTTTTACCCATAGTTATCCTTTCAATCCATAGGTTTCCTACCTACAGAAGTTTTTACCTTCATTCAAATTCAAAGTTCCTTTCAAGTATTTGTGCATGTACCTTTTCCACAAAATCTTCCCTATCCACATTTGGAATAGCATACATGAAGAGAGCAAGCTTGGAAAATTCAAAGAGACCTTTCAGCAAACTTCTTCTTACCAGAATTAACTTCACTTAATAGATTTGATTGTTCTTTACAGCACACTTGTTATTGGGACTGACATAAACGCATTATAGAAGTTGATAAGAAACATTTTAAACTTTGGAAACAGAAGAATTGCAACATTTTTAAACGGTCTGCAAAAATAGCATCATCCAACTTTAGGAAAAAGGAAATTATAAAAAATGGACAACTGACACAATCCATTTGAAATAGTTGAAAAAATTGGTGAAAAAATCAAAATAATTAGGACAAAGAGTTCTCCAGGAACTTTTGTAAGGGCTGTTTTTTTTTACTAAGTCCAGAATAAAGGAAAATTCCAGAGAGAATGGAATTTCACCCAGAAGAGAAATAACCAGTTCTATTACCTGCAAAAGAGCAATGAAATCCTTTGGAAATCTGATGACACTTGAAATGGCTCTCCTGTGAAGGCCAAATTCTCTAGCACACGTGCATGAAACTTCATTGAAGTTGACAGAACTATGCCAATTTTCAAACACAGAGAAATTAACCCCAAATATATCTGCACTAGAGTCCCATTATGAATATGAAAACAATACTTTGTCAACAAGCTTTTCTTAATTCACAAAGGTTGACATCTACACCACAGAAGAGAGTCTATACAAGGCTATATACCCTAATTAAAGGCAACAGAGGTAATTCTCTGTGCCCCTGCTGGAGGTGAAAAATCCTACCAATGCCACAATATAATTTGCATCACTATCATTACTGCTCATAACCAAGTTCTATGATCTTGAGATATAATTAATGTAGATGGAGTTGCATACACATAAAACAGGAATAGCTCTTTTCAAGATGTCTTTGATCCTACTTGTAATTAAACTCCACATACCCAAATATAGGATAGAACAGATTCACAGAAACATTTGCATAAAGGTCTCCAACTCTGTTGTACATTCCTTCCACAGCTCCCAGAGGGCTAAGGGTCTCATTCTTCACACTTTGAAATCACTGATGTTTATGACCAGGTTACACTGAATTTTGGGCACTGCTTCACAAAACCATTCAAAATAGTAAAATAGGATTATATATTCTTTTCAGGTCACCATGGAGATTTTTCATGCATTTCAGCATGTCGCACACATCTGTGGTAGCTCTTAATCTACTTTTTGCTTACATTTTTGACAGTTTTCTGTTACTGTTCCATTCTGACTCCTTTGCTGTCTGCTTCCACCCTTCCTGATTCCTTTGCTGTGACAGCAAAGACTACCGATCATGTCTGATATGCACAATGTAGTTGCTAAAATCTGTTTCACGTCACTGCTAGGAAAGCTTTTACAAGTACCTGCAGCTTACTTTGTTTTATTTGTAGAGTATATATTTTTATTATATTTTAGTACTACTTATGTTATGAAGCTCTTTTTGTTATGCTATAGAATGGACCGAAGGTAGACATATGTACTCACCTACAAACAGATACGCATACAACTGTGCATACACATTTTCTTCATAGACACTAACCAGGTGATGCTCCTAGTGTGACCTGGATATTTATGAACACACAGAGTGAAATGCGTGTGACCAGATGAGTATTGTCTTGAGAGCTCCTTTGCTTTTGCTGGTAGGTGAGGGCAAATTCTTTGTGAATTCACCTAAGATGGCCTCCCTGCAAATGGAGCTTTATGGCATTACAGATGCTCATTAACACAAAGAGTAAGAACAGAATTTCTGTCTGCCAGATTACCCTGACATTAGTAATATTCCCCCACAGGCAAAAAGAGCAGTTTGTCATTGTTTCACTTTTCTGTTGATGAAATATGGTCCTTCACAGAGATCTTATAATTGTATCAATGTATCACTTACAGCCAGAACCAGTCTTCAAACATGGACTTAGGTGGATTTAAACAACATGGCAGCCTTGTGCTGGAACTCTGGGATGAACATCACCCTGTTGTGAAACATTTTTTCTCCATGGGCATTTCCATTAACTGTTATTATAGATATTTTCAAAAATAGAACATAAAAAGCCTATGCTACAGCTGTTGCATTGTTTGTATTCCTGCCCTATGATTTGCCAGGGAGACCTTTTCATTATCAGGTATAATATCCTTACGCGTTGTCTCAGTGCTTCATACATACGAAATGCATAGCCTCCTTGGGGCCACACCTGTCCATGTCTGATAATGTGAGCAAGCATAAAGGCACTAGAACCATGCTACAACTTGACAGAAGCATGGGGCAAAGTCAGTGTACTTACCCAGCCTGCTGGCAGGAAATACTTAAACAAAAAAGGATTGATCACTGTTTTTGTAGGGGGAGACAGGCCCTGATTGTGCCATATCCTTTTATTGTTATTGGCACTGATATCTGTGGCAAGAGATGCCACTGAGACAAGAACATCTTCACGGGAGCCAGTTGTTGCTGTTTCTTAATTAGATTCTCATTCTGCCTGTTGAATTCCAGTAATGTTTCCTGTTTGTTTTCATTAAATTAGATCTTTTCTTCTGCACAATATCCACTAAATTACACTGAATTGCAACGTTTATGTACCCACAGAGGAGTACCAGAACACATAATCCGCCCTAAAGCAGTACAATAAAATGTCAGGAAGATTTCTGAAAGAGGTTGGACCGTTATTTCCCACATCTGTGTTCCCCTACAAAAATCACAGAGATGTCCTAGGTATAAAAGGTCAATACTGCTGAGTCCTCAATACTCCCCACCCTGACAAAGAGGCTAGGATCAATCATCCACTTACTTCTCTCTCATCATAGAGCCTGGCCATAAACTGCTGTTGAGTTTAATACAATTTCTTAAAACTTCTCTTGGCAAAATATTTTCATTCTGGCCTTGCTGTAGTTTTTAGGATTTTGACCATTTTACTATTATAACAGAGCTTTGAGAATTCCTATTGTACAGTAGATGTCGACTAAAAATAAACAAAAAAAACCAAATCCACATTTAAAACCTACAGCAAGTTAGATTCAGAGAATAACATGCAACTAAAGCCATGTAAGTTTCTAGTGGTATGAAAGCACTCTTGTTTTATTCAAACAATTACATCTTCTGGATACTATGATTCAAGTATATGTTTTCAAATAGTGGGGATTTAATTTTAAACAAAACAAACAAACAAACAACAACATACACAAAAAACCAAAAACAACTAACCAAAAGAAACCCCTATCAATAAAGGTTAGATATTTAACCTGCATGAAAGAACCTGAAAGTACTTTGATTTCTTAGGATTTTTCATCTTTTAAAATCCTTATCCTCAAAATCAATGGAAATATTTCTATGATACAATCACTATTGCAGTTCCCAGAATCTTAGTCGAGGCATTACAGCAGGTCAATTAGGAGCCAAAACACTCAAAAATATCAGTACCCAGAAGGAAGGCTTATACAGGGCGATCTTATAATGGCAGCTTTGTGACTAAGAAAACCCTTGAAGAAGCGTTCTGTGAGAAAATGACTGGGGTCTACCCTCAGTATATCTTTTATTCTGCATAACATTCACTGTGAGTTTTGGTTGCATGTGGGTTAAAGATTGCATCAGCAATTTGTCATCTTGGTAAAAATAATATGTTAGAATTCATAGCAGCTTTAAATCAAGGAGAGCACTTACACCTGTGTATATTTGTTTTCAGAATGACAAACGATTTTCTCTGTAGACAGTGTAGCTGAAAAAATATTAGCATTTGTTTTTAAATAATGTCTGTGTAGTCCAACTATTCTTAATTTTTTTTCTGACTGTAGACCTATTAAGAGAGGCTTTCAAATACATCTCCTAATCCATGTTTTGAAACTCAAGCCTCTCTTGCAACAATTACCAGCTTTGACCATGAGAAATTTATATTAAGAGACATTTACAGTGACAAAAATGAAAAACATGTATATGTATATTTAGCAATGGGCACACTGTTTTAAACATACTCCATTTTAAAATACAGACTACTTCTTGGCCATGAGTTTACAATATATTCTAATTATTATCAAATAATCCATTGTTGTCTGCACAGGCTATTGCTGTAATCAGTTTTAGTTATTTCCTGGCTTAGCTCTGTTTTCCTGTGTTTCTGTCACTCTTTTCTCCCTGGCTTCATCTTCCAAGTGGGTTTCAGGTGGATTTTCACCAAAGCAAAACAAGAAGCAGCTATCAGAGATGGCTTGTCATAAGCAACCAGCAACAAGATCATCTGCTGTAGGACTGAGAGATCCTCAGCTGTTGTGACAAAAGAGCCTCCCTGGATTAGATGAGAAAGCTCCAAGGATGAATCCTGAATATTGCCTGGCCTTGCACTATTATTAAAAATTGTTCACAATGAGTGCAAATGTGATGCAAAGTGCCACCAGCTCCAGGTTAAAAAAAGCTTCAGGTTAAAAGGTTGACTTCCTTTATTCATTTACATACCTCAGGGCTAGGGGGAACATGGCCACCTAAGAAATATTGTATTGCTTATTGTCATTATAAACTTCTTTGCATAGTTATGTACTGCACATCTGTTAGGAAGTCACATAAAGGAGGGTGCAGTACCCCTGAAGATGCCAAATTCCCTCTCACAGCAACTGAGATGGACGGTAGCTTCTCCTTTCCTGAACAATAATGCTGTCTAGGTTAAAATAAATGATAACAAAAGGGTTTGCTTTTGCTTCATCATTTTATGCTGGGGCAATATTTCTTTCCCTCATGTCACTAGTTTAATTTTATTAAGAGAATAGCGCCTATTCCACTGAAATCTGCTGAGATAAAGCAATTATGTAATGCAGAAGTTCTGCAAACCTGCTCCAAATATTGTCAATCCATAATTTGTGCTCTACATGTCTGAATTGTTTTTAGCACTCTGAGAGCCAGCTTCTGATTCACACATTTAACGAGGGTAACTGAAAGCTCAAAGTGCATGCATTTCAACTTCTTGCAAGTTTCATGAACGTAAAAATAGGAAGATGTCCAAAAGAGGTGCATATATCACTTTTATAGCACAACGTTGCTGTTTTCAAAGCAAATTGGGTGTGTAGTAAAATGTGCAAGTGATGAGATAGAATTAGACTGCTGTAAATGCTTCACAAGCGTACTGGGTCACTAGGAATAAAGCTGTCCACATTTTTCCTTGCTCAGCTGAACACAGGATGCTCATGTTGAGGTTTTCACTCTGTGGTGTTGTTCTGGGTGTTTTACCTGTGAGCCAGATTCAGGCAGGAAGGGAGGTCCCAAAGAGCCCAAGTTGTGAGAGAACCTTAGACCTTGCCTCCTCTCTCTTCGCAAAGGAGCTGATCAAGTGTGCAAGTACTCTGCCGTGGAACAGGGTGCCATTGCTTGGGTTTGGATACACAAATATCTGAAGGTGCAAAGTCTGTCTGAGGCAGAAGCCTGCTGACAGGTGATCAGCTAACTAAGTGTAGCCAACTGGAAATAAATACCAGCTAAAAGGCAGGTCTAATTAATTGATTGAGACAAAATAGCTGCAGAAACAGAGATTCTGGGCAGTACTTCAAAGCAAAGCACCAGTTTTTATCATTGTAGGATGCCATATTGGAGTCATGTGAAAGATACAGGGAGCACTGTGGACTCCAAAATACTGCTGATGGTTTGAAAAACTGCACTCCTGCAGATTTTCCACTCATGTGGAAGATATGCTGTAGCTGCCGTCTGCTATGGAATTAACAGTGCTTTACACTCTTCCAGCTTAGGAAAGATCTTGATAGATGTCATTATCAAAGTAGTGATATAATAACAGTGAAAAACCTGAGGAGAATCACAATCACTCCTCATATTTCTAGATACTTTTTTTCTAAATTCACCAAAATGATTCCTGAAATTCTAGTTATAAATTAACAGATCTCCACAAATATCCTAAACACAGACCTGTAGTACTGATGAATAATGAGATATTTGGACTGAACTTCTCATAAATATTGCATGAAATTTTATGTCTTTACATTCCACCAATAGAGGAAAGCATCTTTTAAAGCAATATGTTGTTCATGCATCACAACTGCATGTAATAGTTTTCCACTGTATTGCTTTTAGGTTCATTAACATTCATACTGTTGTCTGCCACCTCATTTGTTTCAGTGTTTGCTTTGAATTTGCCTTGCTGAAATAGTTTCACACTGTGCTTGCTCCGGATCATCTGCTGTTTCTATTTGACTAATGTTTTTACTGTATGTGTATATTTTATATATTTATATAGATTCTGTGCTAACTTACGCACATCCATAGACACAGTTATCTTTTGGGGCAAAGCCAAACAGGCCAAATTGAAACTCTTGTGAGTGGTCTTCCCTAAGAATAATGGAGTCAGGTATTCTTTTGCCACAAATACTGCTTATTGATAAAGAATGCATGAAATACTTCCTCCTCCCAAAATAGATTTTTGCTTAGTTCTACATGTTCTACGCATAGCTTGACTCAAAGCTGAAATAAAATTGATCCTCTACTTCAGTGCCTATCAAAGGAGTCTTAGAAACCCACTCCCTTGAGACACAAAGGTCTGTTTTGCAAGAAATTTGTTTTGGAGGCTTACATGAAGCAGTGGACACGGACTTGTTTAGTCCAAACGGAATGGAGTTATCAGGATGCACAGTCTAAATCAGCAGGTACAATTTTCCAATCTCCAGCAACACCATACTCAATAACTTATGCTGCATACAGATGGCATACATGATGACTTCTCTAGAGAAGGCCTTTCACTTAGCACAGCTTAGAGGAATCAGGATATTTTTACTGCCTGCAGCTATTATCTTTCTTGCTCTTCATGGATGAAAGTGTCTTCAGAAAGAATGGGACAGTGCTCTCCTAACTTATATGAACATCCAGATGATGTCATTCATTTACAACTGCTCTGTGGTGATTTGCAGGAAAAAGAAAAAAAAATCAGAACAGAAAAAAGGCTTAGGTGATGAGCATTCTTCATGCACACAGCATATTCATTTCTTTATTGCCCTTTGACTATCTATTTGTACAGTCAATGACAAGAAAGGTATCAAACCCCACAAATATCAGATCCTGTCCCTTTAGCTCAGGATCTTAAATAAAATGCAACCCAAAGAAGCAATTTAGAACTAAAATTTCAAGTCTTCATGATAAGATGTTTTCATATCAGCCATGGGAAGAGAGCATCGAATCTCTCAGATATTCAGCCTTGATAAAGCAAGTGTATTTAAAATGAAAAAAAAAAGTAGCCTGCCCGTCTGCATTGTGCTACACTGAGTTGGTTCACAGTAAAAGCACTGGATGTGGCACAAGTGTCCAGAAGGATATATAAGATGGCAAGCACAGTTAGTAATAAAACGATCGAGTGTTAGTACAGACTGAGGGTTAGGGTTAGGTTAAGAAGCTTTGTCTCTGAGTCAGATGTTTTTAAATTAAGTGAAATCTATTCTAGAATACTTTAAGAATAATAACTTCAGGACACTTGATAGTTATTTCTGAGAATCCATAGAGGGTTGCTTGAAGTAACCTCGAAAGGCAAAAAAGGTGGCTGCCTTTACCGAAAATAAAAGTGAAGATTAAGGAAATGGAACAAGCAACAATAATTGACCACTCAAACAGTGTGCAACTCTTTGAAAAATCCAGTATTTCCAAATCAAAACATTTGAAAATTGCTGTAGTGGGTTGAGCTTGGACAGATATCCACCCAAATGATCTCTCATTCTCCCTCTTTGATATGACAGAGGGAGAAAATAAGGTGGAAAAGCTCAACGGTAGCAACAGAGACAGAGACACTTACCAGTTAACATCACAAGAAAAACAAACTCAACTTGGGGAAATTTAATTTAATTTACTGCCAACTAAAATAGATTACAACACTGAGGAACAAGGACAAATATTACAACAACTTTTTTTCTCTCCATCTGCCTTCTCCACAGGCCCAGCCTCATCCCTCCATTTCTGACCCTTCTAACAGGGTGCTGGAGGATGAGGCTGGGTGATTCCGTCAAACTGGAAAAGTGGTCTGAAAAATATGTAAATAAATGGAGAAACATCCATAGAAATGTGAGATGGGGAAGAGTTAGCTAGAAAGTGCTCCTTCCCATAAGAATTCAGAGGCTACAGGTGATCACCACACACATCAACAAGTTTCACAAAACAAGAAAGGTTCACTCCTTTTCACAACAGAATAGAGAGGTTGGGATGATTTTCTAGTCAGTGACATTTAACTAACCTGGTAGCACTTTCATTCTGTTTGGCAATGGGGAAGCCTCAGCCAGTAAGTTGTGTCCAGCTACACATCAGAATGAAGCAGATCAGCCAAAACAAAACAGAAGACAGAAATAAGTTTGTCATCTCAACCCTTCTTTTTTTTTCCCAGTCATAACTCAAATGGACTCTGTTATAAAAGTGAGTTATATGGTAGCAAATCTGACTGCAAAAAAAATCAAAATCATTTCCTGATGGTGAGTTTACTCAGCAATGTATGGACAATGTGGCAGATAAAATTTGTCCTGATTAAAAAAAAAAAAATTTTTCTAAAATGAGTTTGTCTCACTAGACTATATCCAGGTGAACTGAAGAAATAAATAGGAAAATCTATCAAAAGAAATTTGGAGAGGAAAGCTGCTAATTCCAAAAGTTATGCTTTGGTGGTAGATGAAAGTTCTGACGCTACAGTGACGGCTCAATTTGGCGTTTTTATTAGAGGTATTGATAATGAGTATAATGTCACTGAAGAAATTGTTTCTTTGGTGCCTTTAAAACCCACAACTAAATCTCTTGTTTTGTTTGAAGCATCAAAACCTACATAAAGCAATTTTTTTGTAACCTCTGTCAGCATACCTGGTATAGCTACCCACAACACCCTGCTGATGGTTGGTAAAAAAGAGACACTTATAAAATTAATAGAAGACAATGCAATTGCTGCTGGCAACTCATGTTTGATGAAATATCACTGCATCATACATGAAGAAAAAGCATTAAAATGGATAACGTCATGCAAATCTGTGAATTTCAAAAAGTCAAAAGACTGAATCATCACCAGTTCCAGGAATTCTTTAAAAGTATGGATGCTGATTATGGGAGCATCGTTTACTTTTCTGAAGTTATGTCAGGGTAAAATGCTTAAAAATTGTTATGATTTGCAAAATGAAATCAAGTCCTTCACAGAATCAAAAGGAATATTTATGCCAGAACTTGAAGATGAAAATTGGTTCACAAATTTCTCATTTTTGGCACAGTTGACTGCTCATTTAAATGAGATAAACATGTGCCTCCAAGGTGAAAATCAACTTATTTCTGCGATGTTTCAAACCACAACATTTGAACCGAAACTTTAAAGATGGCAAGCTCAAGTGACAGCGAAAAATTGTATGCATTTTGATACATTGGCTAAATACAGTCCTGTGAACAGAGAAAAATATGCAGCCTTGCCTTTCGTTTTGGTAAAGGAATTTGAGAATAGGTTTCAAGATTGCCAAGAAAATCCATTTTCAGTCGACATAAATACATTACTCATGATTTTCAAATGGAATGTACAAAGTTGCAATCAGACATTCAACTCCAAGAAAAAAATTGATCATTTCTCTTTACTAGACATTTGTAAGACCTATCTTACCAGAGAACAATACCCTTGCTTCACAATCAGGCCTAATTCATGTCATTGCTTTTCGGCAGTACATACATTTGTGAACAAGTATTTTCAAGGATGAAGCACAGGAAGAATAAAATTTCATCAAAAATCTCTGGTGAACACCCTGAGAACTCATTAAGAATTGCAACCATTTCCATCAAACCAAACACTAATGCATTAGTTTCACAAAAATAAGGTAAAATATCCCACTAGTTTTTGCGTTCTCTTTTTTTAGTACTTTAATAATAATAATAAATAAGAAAAAAAACTTATATACATTAACTATATTATATATTTTATAAGCAGCCCAAGACATTTCCTCTTCACTCCATGCAGCCAAGGCAAGCCAAAAGGTTGGACATCCATGCTTTAAAGGAACTAACACAAGCACTCTCCATGAAAGACATACTTCGGACTGATTTCACTTTAAGGCATAGGAATGGACTAGATCAACCTTCTGAGTCCTACAAATTTTTAATTACTCTTTCATTTAAAATAATTCTGTAGTAGTGCAGACCTCTCCCTTTTCTTGTTTCTTCCCACTGATGGAAAAATGTATGAGATTCTTTTCTACTTCTGAATATTCAGTTCCTTTATCCTATGTTCACACTGTCAACCTGTGAAATGAGGTAACACTAAACAAGTGCTTCTGAAATGAGGCACAAGTGCTGAATTAATGATACCCAGTTATAGATAAACAGAAAAAATGGCACAAGAACACAGGATACTTCTGATCCTGGTATTGGGTCTAGTTTCAAGACTACAACTTTTCCTTCAGCTAGATTTGAGTCTTGTGGGCAGATAAAATGTGAAAATCCAAATCTTCTGCACCAATTTATGTAATTAAATTATCCTATATACAGTTAAAATGAAAATATGGTACTGGTAGTAGTTTATTTAATCTAGGCTAAACTAAATCTTCCATTTACTTGGAAGAAGGCAGCAAATCCTGACAAAATGCTTCTCTTGAATCCTTAGGGTAAAGAGGGCTTTTCTCTACAGAGCATAGGAAATATGAAGGGACATGAAGAATAATTAATTGGAATCTCTAATTAAACAGTAGAGCCTAAGAGATAACTTTGTGTCATCCGGAAATGTTCTCAGGAAGTGACATTGTCTCAAATGAAAGTCCAGATGTCGATTAATTGCAATTCAGGCAACCTTGAAACTAAAGAGAAAGTGACACGAAGGTGTGAAGCTTCTGCAAAATGTCCCTGTAGGATTAAAGGGATAAAACATTTTGAATGAAGATAAGTAGGACAAGAACTTTGCCACATCACATGTTTTCCCATTTAGGAAGTGACAGGATAAACCACAGGCAGTTGCCTTGAGCACTGCTTTATATTCAGGGTGTGAAGTTAAGTAAGGAAAAGGAAGTGCAAAAGGATACATGGTTTGATGTTGGAAATTATCAAGGCTATCTAAAGTGAGGCAGTTCATCAGATAGGAAAGTAGGAACATTGGGGAGGGAGAGGGTCGGCTATATTTTATCTTTTTTTTTTTTTTTTTTTTTTTTTTAAGAAAGAACATTAAGGTAGAAGATTCAGAGTTTCTTTTATGTTGAGCATAATCTAAAGATTAGAGTTATCCGATACTTTCTGTGGAAGCTCACTCACAGAAATAGTATGCCTGAGCAAGAGAATTGACATGTTTAATTACATCACTGTTCCACCTAATTTGGTACCTTTTCTTCAAGACTTACTACTGCCTCACAATGTATCACAGCAAAGTGTGAGAAGCGCCATATAGGATTACTGCGCCCTTAGGGAAGATATCTTACCAGCCCCTGTTATTTAGTAGTTGGTTTATGTCCTGAATCGTGAAGGTTTATATCCCACATAAATTTTCTATCTGGCCTAATGTAACTGTTCTCCTTATTCATAGAAATGTTTATTTCTGATATTGTATCTTGTGGTAATTACTTAAGTATGCCAGTTAGCAATGGTATTAAAGGGAAATTAATTTTATTGTTTTAATATTTGTTTCCTTCCAAATTTACTGAATCCCTATTTGTTCCTCTATGACACAGTGAAACAATGTGTATTAAAATTAATCATAATTTTATGTATCACTATCAGCATTCCCTCTTACTACCATGCTTTTCAGTGTCACTACTCAACATTATTTTCAATTCCTCCAAGATGAAAATGAAGCATTCTGAACTCCAGATTTTAAAAGACATAGTTTAGCATGCATGATCATTTGCTTCCAAAGCAAGAAAGTCAATATTTCCCAAACAAGTTGGGATGCCTTGTTCTCTTTAAAAAAATTAAAATTGCATGCATTATTTTTTGTGTAACTGAAATCAGGATGCAAGTTTAAAGGTCACACTGTTAATGTGGATATTTCATTCCATTATTCTGCGCAGAAAAGTCATTGTTTTCATGTCATGTATTTTCATTAGATCTTTCCACAATGTGTCTATTAACTATTCTGCACTGTGCAGACTGAGAGGACAAATGTTGAAATACATGTGCTTGATTTACACTAGTGTTTGCACCATTGGTAACATTCAAATCATACCAACAGTGCAGGAGAATTTTACACTGAAGTGTGTAACAGAATGGACAAAGCCTATTAAAAAAAATACAGTGAAAGGGAGGTAAAGTCAGACAGGGATGTGTCTTGAGCCACCTTGAAAGAGCTGTATGTCTTAAAAAAATTATATTAAGTTGTAGGATCTAATATACGTAGCCAAAACAGGAGAATTTCTGGGAGAACAACTGCAATGGAGACATCTTTTCACATGAATAAATGTGAATGAAGGCAGTAGGACAAAAAAGCAACAGCAAAACACGTACCAAAAAAAATCATATGAATCTCAAGACTCCCGAGAGGCAGCTATTAATCCTGGACTTTTTGCTTATGTGATGTTAATTTTCATATCTCAGTGGGAAAACATAAGAAAGATCTTCATCTGGGGTTTTCCCAACAACTGTGCCCTAAATTGCACTAATAGGAGCAGAGCTGGGCTGGCACTCAGAGTGCTGACTGGCAGCCTTTTCCTTCTGTTTTTAAGAGATACAGTAAAGCTAAAGGTCAAGTACTGTGTTTTGTTGGCAACTTATTGAAAAAAAAAAAAAAAAGTGCATTGGATGGGCCTCATTGTGTTCTCTTCACAATACCAAACGTAAAATACAGTGATGGCTGACCCCTAGATTAACACTTATCCCTATATGTTTTTCATTCTCATGTCACTGTCAGTAAAATGTAGTAAAATAGCCCATGCAGTGATCCAAACATTTAGCCTTTAAATTTATAGCATACATTCACTTTGCCCTGAACCTTCACTATAAAACCTGATCTAGAAATCATTTGGGACTGTCCAGCTGCTTGGTGTCATTTGCCCTGCATGCCATTGCTACAGTAGGTCAAACTGTTCCTTTCAGGTGATTTTTGGATGTTTCTAGCATTGTTACTTTGGACAAAAAGGTATCAAAAGGACCTGATTCTAGCTCACCCAGTGTCACTCTACTGTGCTCCTGAACAGTAAAGGAGCCTGAAACAGAACATTAACTCTATTTACATCAACCACATAGTCCTTTTACAAAATTTGTCTAATGTCAATGGGCCATAATGTCAACAGAAATCAAGCACAGAAACGCGAGCCTTACATTTTGCTTATCCAGTGTTCTCAGTAAAAACTGAACCAAAATGAAATTATAATTTAAAACAGTGAAGCAGCTTTGCAGGCAAAGGCAATTGAATATGTGGAAATCAAGTTTACTCAATCAAAAGGCAAACAGAAAAAATTATGCACTCTACTGAAACATTCTTTTAATAACAACAGAACAAATGCAAGCCTCCCAAGTTTCCCATGGGTTTTATTAAAGTAACATATTCAGCAGCTAGCTTTCTAGTCCCAGGAAGGAGCCAAACTCAAATCTGCCTTACTTTTCAGTTTTGATGGATTGCTAATTGAGGTGAGAAGTGTCTAGAAGTGGGTTGGTTGTATCTGCAGTTTTATGATTTGATTATGGAGACTTTCAACTCTGGCTGGCCAGCGTATTTCCTGTGCAAGTCAAAAACACTGAGGCCTCTGTTCATGAATTCACCACGTTTTGCATGAGACTAAGCACATGATTATGTTCTTGAAGTACTAAGGCCCGAACAATAGGCCTTGAACCAAAGGTGATCAAGACAAACCTCACAAGCAAGCATTACCCAACATTAGTGTCTGGTCATTAGTGAAATATGTATCTTAGATAAAATATCTCATTAACAAGATATGTAACTTAGATAAAATGTTATGATAATGTATTAACCTTACCTTGTTTAGAACCAGCTCCCTTGATTCCTCCTTGAGCCCTGGCCAGGCTTAAGGTAGAACCCAAAAAGGGAGAATGAAGACAGATGTTTCTACCCTTGAAGTTATGTAATCTTGTTTACTCAACAATATAAAAGCTAGACCCTCTTGCAGCAAAGTTGGAGACCTCACCTATGGATGGATACATAGATAGGACTTCCTAATTGCTGGGAAAGGTTCTCCAAATCCTCAATGTAACCAAAGCTCCCCAGCAGCTGGGGAGCTGGATGATGGTATTTGAGCAATTGGTGATGTATCTTTCTTAACCACTATAGTTAATCTTACATAGTAATGATTAGGTGCATTACCTTGTTTTGTTTTATTCTTGTATCATTTCACCTTGCTTCATTTAATTCTTGCTGTCTCATTTCACTTATTATTTTATTGCATTAAACATAAGCAAAGATAAACTCACTTCTTTAACTTGGTGTCTGTGTCCTTTGTGCTGACCCCATCCACTGGCAAAACAGTTCTGTGGCATAATTAATATGCAACTGCTGGAATTATTCCTTAAACTAAAGCTAGAAAACCTTCATTCTTTCACAGCTAGAATAAAATATGTCGTGTCTCACTCTATTTCCTATTGCATGCAGACCTGGAAGCAAAATGACCATCAAAATGGATAAGCCATGGCACTGTTATTATATTGGGCAATGATTAGATTACCCAGAACAGTTTGCTAGACCTTTAACACCAACTTGCAGTTCAGGACTGACAGAAGAAGAGATGATATCAGACATTCAAAAATACATAAACAAAAAGAAGTGTGGATTGAAAATGACACCTCATTCAGTCTCCACAAAAAATAGTCTCCACCACTTCAGTTAAATTTAGAGGGAGGTTGTGAGCTGAGAACTGATTAGATAATCTAGTTCCTGTTGATTTGTGTCAGTTATGATTTACATTTATAGAATACTTTCAAAATATGTAGTCATACTATCTGCCTAACATAAACACTTAAAAAATCAGTGAGATCTGGTTTTAGTGTATTTTGTAGAACTTTATGTATTAAAAAATCAAGAGAAAAGTAAACCATACACTATCAATTATAAGTGGAATTTGATATAATAATACAAAATATATATTTCCTGATAGAATAAGCCTCACCCCAGACAACAGGAAGCTAAGTGTGACTTGAAAATGATTCTTCTGTCAAAGTCTTTTTCCCATTAAAAGCATATGGATTTTAAACACTTTAATTTTTTATGCATTGGACACCAAGTTTTAAATTAAGAATGAAGCAGTTATTTTATATAATTCAAGAAAGGCCATCTATCATTTTAAGTTTTCAAATTTTTCACAGCTCTCACTTTGCCATGCCTAAGACATATTGTATGTTATCACTTCATCTATCATAGATTATTATAGATAGAGTCGCACATTATTTCTAAAAGATAAAGCCTCTGTGCTGCCAATAGTCATTGAAAACTACTACGAAAGCAAGAAGAAAAGTCCTTTTCACCGATTTCCTTGGGCAAGGAAAAAAAAAACAAAAGCAGGGGAAAGAAGAAGAAATAGGAAGAAAGAGGGCTTCAAGCACTCGGCTTCTCCTTAATGAGATTAATCCATATGTTTGCCTCTGATCTGCTGTGTTTTCTCTTGTTAATAGACTGTGAAAGAGTTGGTTTGTTTGCTTGTTTTAAATCGCTCTTCACAATAGTTCTATTGTTTCCTTTTTTTTTTTTTAATAATGTGGAAGAAAACATCACTTTGCTATTTAACTGCTGAAGTGAATAGACTCTCCTAAGGTTGTATGATTGGCTGAAGACTGCTGAATAACGGGCTGCCCCACTGCCTCTTCTAGACAGCAAGCCATTGGTGCCAGAATGTCTTAGCTGGAAATGGACACTGAGAATTAAAGTTTTCTTGACTACTTTTAGACTGCTGGGAAAAGGTTAAAAAAAAAAATTGAGGTCTGTGTTAAAAAATTTTAGTTTCTTCAAATAGAGTTCAAAAATGAGATCAGCTTGCTGTCTCCTCCCCCCCATCTTTATAAAGAGATCAAGTGCTACATTGTATGCTTACCTGATTCCTGCAAGCCAAAGCAATACACAGCGTAAATTATATTTACACTATTTGGGGAATATTTGAAAAAGTTATCACCCCATACTTTTTAAGAAAATAGACACCAAATGATTTTTTTTTTTTTTTTTTTTTTTTTTTTTTTTTTTTTTTTGCATTTAACCAAATGACTATTTGGGAGTCAGACACAGTCATAATTAACTGAGAACAATATCACTCTAAATGTTAGTTTGTTTAGCAAGAGTAATGTTTCTGCATAAAGCAGTCTTCTGCGCAATTGATATTACTACAACCTCTTTGTTCCATGTAGAAAACAGTTCAAGGAAGCAGCTTGGAGGAAATAAAAAGGCAAAAAGGTGATCATTTCTCTGGCATTGCTATGCTAAGTTGGCATAATGGATGCACAAATTAAGAAACTTTAGCAAAAAAGTGTTTCAGCCTTTCAAAGGAGTGTGTAAGTTACTGATGTGAACAGAACAATAGCTGCTAATGGGTGAAGATGCTTCAAAGTTCTTATGCACCTGCTTACTGTTCTGTTAATTAAAATCTGTGATTGCCAGAGTAATTTTTGCATTGCATATATGTGCAGCTTCAGAAGCAAGTGACATGGTTTGCAAAGAAAAATGCAAACTCAAACCCTTGCTAGCAAATTCGTAGGAGTACTTCCAACAATGCCACGAGAATCGAAATTCGAGTTTCTAAGTTTTATCAAAGTGAGAAATATGCAATGGCAAACAGCCTAGGCCTAAGATTGTGTACCAGTTCTCACCTTGTTGAGGCTGAGGGATAAAGGAAATTCTTCCTTAGACATTAAAGCAAAATCCAAAGAATTTTTGAGAAGATTATCTCTATTTGGTATATTCTCTCCAAAGAAAGATCATGAGCACCAGGAACAGTGGTATCTAATAGCTGGTAAAGGTGTGGGTTTTTTGCAATTCAAATAATAGGGGATCACCATACCAAGCATGTTGGCAAGAGCAGGTACTTAGTACAATGTATTGCAGACAACAATCTCATTGTGACTGTACCACAGAGTATTGTAGAAAACATCTTTATGTGACCCTACTGGAAAGGACCTCTTAGGTTTCTAAGACTCATGCTCCTGTTCCTGTAAGCAACTTTGTTAACTAATCCCTTTCATAAACTGGAGATTAAAGTGACTTGCATACATTCATTAATTAAGCCCCACAGTTACAGCTGTCAGATAATATCACTGAATAATTTATTTGACAAATATCACTTTTTATGATAAATTATTCAATATTCTTAATTCTTATTATTTTCCCCACAATTTATACAGCTGAACAAGCAATTTGTGAAGCACATTCGCTCAACAGCCTACTAGGTACATTCTGAAAATATTTAAAAAATACAAGCACAACTAACACCTTTCCACCTCCTTATTTTTTCCTTGAATTCAGTCATTAGTGGAGGCTATTTTGTGTTTTTACAAGTGAAAAACCTGTAAGGTTCATAATCATTTCTGATGCATGTAGAAGTCATAAGTGAGACACAAAGTTTCTAAAAAACTCACAGCAAGAAAAACAGAATTCAGGTATACTGAAATTAATTTCAGATACATCTCAGTTACTTCAGCAAATGAACATCAATTAGAAAAATTACAATGAAACATTACTAATGCTCTGCAGTAATATACTCAGGACACAATGGCTGAATCTACAAATCCAAACAAATTTCTTCTGTCCATTCTGTCTAACAGAATTCAGAAGCGATGAAAAAAAACCCTCCCATAGTAAGTGTGCATCATGCCATGAACCTAGCTACATCTGAGTCACCAGTGCAAACAGAGAGAAAAAATAGGTATTTCACTGAAACATTGCTGCTTACGTAACTGCAAGATACTTGCCTCTGCTGTTCACAGAACAGTTCTCTGGAACTGCAAGCATTTTAATACCATACATGTAGTACTTTCGTTGGTTGATTTCAAATCAATTATAATAAATAATAAAAGAAAATAAAAGAGATCATATATGCACTAAGACCACTTCAAGAAAATTGTAAGCATTTCAAGAATGCTATTTTGAGTTCTGGGACTCATAGGAATCCCAGAGTTTAGCAAATATAAACCCTAGTGAGCCAACATTTTTAAAACTGAATTAATGAATGGATGAACTAAAATATCAAACTACGTTCAAGACTGTCTCAGGAAGAAGACATGCAAGGGGAGAAAACCTGAGTACAATTTTGCCGTAATATCTTGACACACAAAATCAACCTTAGTCTTGCTCTTCTTGAAAGAGTTTTTCAAGCAACACTCTCTTTGCAGTCTCAAGCATTCAGGAAAAGATAGACATTTTTTTTCCTACAAACCATGTTTTTCAGATGCAGTTTTGTCAGATTGCCCCTCTGCTGCCATACATCAGATGGCAACAAAAAGTAACGGAATATTGGTGGGAAGGTTCAGCCTCTACCGCCATACCACCAACATCTGCCTCTGACATTGTGGGCCAGCACTACTTTTGGAGCAGGCCTCATAGAATGGCTTGGATTGGATGGAACCTTAAAGATCATCCAGTCCCAGCCCTTCTGATGCAGGTAAGTTTACTACCCACTACATCAGGTACCAGATCAATCTGCCTAATGCCCATCCAACCCAACCTTGAATGCCTCCAGACATGGGGCATCTACAGCTTCTCTGGGCAGCCTGTGGCAGGGCCTCACCATAACTGTATGAAATTTTTCCCCCTAATATCTAATCTAAATCTTATCTCTTTTTTTAAATCATTCCCCCTTGTCCTATCACTATCTGACCACGTAAAAAGTCCATGTCCCTCCTGATTACAACCTCCTTTTGAGTACCAGAAGGACTTTCTGCATATGACCTGAGGGAACAACCTGGAGCTGTGTCAGGGAAGGGTCAGGACGGGGTTAGGAAAAGGTTCTTCACCAGAGGGCAGTGGGCACGGCCCCAAGTGCCAGAGTTCAAGGAGCATTTGGACAGTGCTCTCAGACATTGGGTTTGGATTTTGGGTGATGCTGTGTGGAGCTGGGAGTTGGACTCAATGATCCTTGTGAGTCCCTTCCAATCCATAATGTTCTATGATTCTGTGGTTCCATATATCTTATATATTGGACTGTGTGTGTGTACTGCCATCGTAATGGACTGCATAGCATTCAAAGTCACGGGAAATCTCTTCAGATCACGCTTCACCCAAATCTTGTCCCAGTGTCAGCTACGTGTCAGAAATGTAAGAACTACACAGGAACTACTCCTTTTACCAAAATGTGACTACAATATTCATAGCTGCAGTGAGGAAATAAGGGAAATATTAGCTAATTGAATTCACCATGGCTAGATGAGAAAACAAAATGCGCAGATACAAGTGATTCTTGCAAAGAGCACTGTATGATATAATGTCAGTCTGAGAAAGCAAGGTATGAATTAATTGCCAGGGACTGACTAACATTTCAGAGATTAAGCCCAACATTTACAGTGCACTCTTTTATTTTTTAGGAAAGCCTAAGTAAATTGGTCTAATCAGACAAATTAAGAAGCTCTTCCTCCTTGCATGCTGAATCTTCTTCAATGCTCGGGTATTTTTCTAAGGAAAAATTAATAAAAATGTCTTATCATAGATCAATAGTTGAAAGTGATGGACTTACAGTAGTGAATTTAAATGAGCCTGAGAGTCTAGGATCAAACATTTCCTTTTAGTCTAGGGAGCTGCTTGATTTTTTTTCTGTTATCTCTAGTGATTATTTTAAAGTATTACGTTTAAGTTCATTAACCTCCAAAATTATCTTTAAAGGAAAGGAGGAGGAAATGACACATGCTGGGATATATCAGAATTTAACAGGCTGCTTTATTGCTGTATTTCTGAGATTGTCTTATGTCTTGCTTAGGGAAAAAAAAAAAAAAGCTGGGGGGTGGGATATGAGGAGGAAGGTTTTGAGATGCAAATAAATGGTTTTGGATTTATGTGGTCTCCTGGAGATACATTCTGTTAATATGGAAAAAGGCATGAGATGTACTAAATTTCTATGAAAAGAAATTTAGGAAAAAGAGGCAATAAAAACATTTCATAAAATAGGCACCATTCTGCCTGCCACGCTCCTTTCGGTGGAAAATGATGCTCCAGCCTCTGACAGCAATACTTTGGTAAGACATGACACTGCAGAGGTCTGGCATTTTCACAAGCCCCTTGTGTGAAAGCAGCTTAGTTAAACAGTTGCTCTCTCTCTTCTCTTCTAACACATAATTTCTAATTAAAAAAAAAAAAATGTATGAAAAGAAATTCTGTTTAGTAACAGCACTTAAAATTCCTCTTGCAGACCTCACTGGCCTCTTGTGAACGCCTCCACAATCTTCCACTCAACATATCAGTCACTGACATTTCCATTGAGAGAAAGTATTGAATCCTCAAGTTTGGAGGAGAAACCACCTTTAGACAGCATGAGAACATCTGACAGCCATCATCGCTGAAAATTATTCAGATCCCTATTTAGAAGATTTTGCAAATGGATGATTTCATTTAGGTGATTTAGTTATTTATATATCTTCCACTGGCCTAAATCAGTACAGCTTTACTGACTCCACTGGCTCTTTGTCATTTTACATCCAGCTGAACTGATAGCTCCTTATTTCTTGCCATCAGCAACAGCCATTTATTCCCCAAGATTAAAAAATAAAAGGAGAGATACCTACTTTACTTAGGAGAAATATCAACTTTAGACCAGAGAATGGCTACTATACACCTGCCTCTTCTTCAGTACTCCTGGCAACAAGCACTTCACGACCAGTCAGCCTGTTTCTAAGGTTTCCATCTGCATAATTGTTTTCAGAATAACTGGTCAAAGAGAATTTTTTTTATAAGAACATAAATTGGGTGAAAGTTAACTCTTCTAGAAGTCTCGCTAAAGTTTTTAATAAAAGCCTTTTGCAAGTTGCTGCCTACCTGAATCAATTATATGAATGAGAGAGGAATATATTTTGGAATAAAGATATTAAGGAAGGTGTCGTGCTTCATATTTGCATTATGAGTATTTATTTAGAGTACTCTGATAGACAACCAGATGCACATCTTATTTTGCAGGACATCTGAAGCATTACCATATATTATGTAGTGGGATAGTAAAGCAATGAGTTATAAAATAAGGGACAGTTATTGCAAGCCTTATCTAAAACTTTGCTCACTAACTCTGCATCAAAGCGGTTATTTCCTAATGTTCCAAAATTTGGAGTATCTTTGAGTAAACATCAGTCTCTGCACAGCTTTCCAAAGAAATATTTATTCTGTCCTAAACACGCAAGTAAATTAGCAGAAAGCTCAGGAAAGAAAATAGATCAGGTTTCATAGGCTGGTTTCTCATTTTCTAGTCACGAAAAAGGGGAGTTTTATAGCACGAGGAAAGGGAGGCTCAAATTCCTCCAAGGGATTGCATTATTTGCTTCAAAACATGGCAATTTGAGAGTCATATGTTGCAGGATGGTAATATTCTGAAAAAGGGAAAGATCAGTCACAAGAAAGAGGAGAGAAGGATCTTTTTGCCAACCATCAGAGAGAAGAGAAGGAATCCATAACTGCTGCTTTCCTATCCCAAGGAAAAAAAAAAAGAGAAAGGAATGGTAAAAGACTCAGATGAATGAGGAAAGAAAATGATACTGTTATAGTATTGATAGGTACACCAGGGGAAACTGTACCACTTCTGAATACAAATCATACACAGGGTTAAATGACAACAATTCTATTTAAAATTAAAATAAAATTTATTGCACTTTGCAGCACTTAAATTAATTTATTCCTTTATTCATAGAGTGTGTTTTCTTTTTCCAAGCTGACAACAAATTGTAATAATCCACTCAGCGGTAACCCTCCTCTACTGGATAAAAGTCCTTTAAAAAATGTTGAGCTTGACTGAAAAAAAAATTAAAATACATTCCCTGAATTATATTTTCACCAACTATTCTGTGTTGATTCAAGAGTAAATATGGGCACAGCAGAAACCACTTATAACTTTTTTACCAATAGCAACAGAAAAAAAAAAAAAAGTAACTATGAGAAATAACAAGAAAGCCTTGAATGCACAGGTATACTACCAATGTTTAAAACCCCACACAAACACAGGCACGGAGCAACTAGACATCAAGAACATGGCCTGCAATGACACAAGATGTCCTTAAAGAGAAGATGCTTAATATATTCAGAAGCTGTGGGAATGAAAAGTAGCACGGGCATCAGATTTTCTGAACTGGGCATTTGAAGTGTCAGCATTTCCATCCCTGTCTTGGTTTTTTCAGATGAGTTTTATTCTCTCCTGACTGGAATAAAAAGGAGATTTAGGCTGAAGAAATATGCTGAGACATTTTCAATGCCTTTCCTCAGCTTCAGCCTGTTCCATGCTAGTGTACCCAGAGAACTTAACATACACATGCACTAAGTTCATGAGTTAACTGCACTCCAATGTCCATCATGGATGTTCTTGCCAGACAGCAAGAGAAGATTTTGTACCTCAGCCTACTCCAAGATTTGTATTTAAAATAAAGCACAGTCTCGTGTTGATATGTGAGCATCACACATCATGCCTTACATGGTGCGAGTATTTTCAGGAGAGGCTCACAATGCAGTATTTACCATGTCCTATAAACGTATCGTTAAAAAGTACAACATTCTGTACATGGAGCAATGATACAGAGTCTTGTAATGTATGTAAGTTGCTTCAAAAGTAATGCAAATTCTCAGCTACAAAACACTATTTTACAATACAGTCACAACTATTAGCTGTGCCCTTTAGACACCATTGAACAAGAGACTGCATGCCATGCTTGTAAAAATCTGCAGCAGTGAAAGTGATCCACTGTCACTGTCACCATTGTTGAAACACCCCATCCACCATCCCATTGTGCTCGCATCCACTGTTTGGTCTACATCAACATCCAGCAAGCGTCGGTGAATGTCAATGGGTGTGATTTTTCCTGTATGGAGAAATTCAGTTCTACACCTTTGTTTCATAGAATCATAGAATGACTTTGGTTGTAAGGGATCTCAAGGATCATAAAGCTTCAACTCCTCTGCCAAGAATGACCATCACAAGGATGTGGTGGGGGACCGTGTCAAAGGCCTTGAAGAACTCCAGGTAGATGACATCAGTTGCCTTCCCTTCATCCAATGATGCTGTCACTACACCATAGGCTACCAGACTGGTCAAGCAGGACCTTCTCTTAGTGAAGCAAGCTGGCTGTCTCAGATCACCACTCGTCCCTCATGTTTCTTAATACGTCTTCCAGGAAGACAAGTTACATGATCTTCCCAGGCACAGAGGTGAGGCTCACCATCCTGTAGTTCCCCAGGTCCTCTTTACTTCCTTTCGTGTAAATGGAAGTGATGTTTCCCTTTTTTCCAGTCCCCTTGGACTTTGCCTGACAGCTATGACATTCATATATGACAGAGAGCAGCTCGGTAACCACATTAGCCAGCTCTCTTCGGACCCTGGGATGCATGTTGTCTGGCCCCAATGATGGCACGGTTTTGTACGGACTTCCATGTCAGACACAATTTTGTCACAACTGCCCCTCTGCTGCCGTCTGTCACACAGCAACAAAATGTAACAGGATATTGACAGGGAGGTTCAGCCTTTACTTCCATACCACCAACATCTGCCTCTGATGTTGTGGGTCAACATAATGATAAAGGAGGCATTACTTTCAGAGCAGTCCTCAAAAATGCACACCTCTGTACTGAATGCGATGTTTCTCACATAAACAGCTTCTCAAAAAAAGCAGTCTATACATTTGAATATATTTATGCACTAATGTTTTATGCTAAGCATTCATTTTTTTCTCCTCAAGAACCAGAGCATGTGAGGTTATTTGAGAGAGACTTCGAGAATGCAGAGCTAATGCATTCCCAAACAAGAGAAGAAAAAAGACAGGGATTTACTTTGGAGTAGTAATAGCAGAAGAACCAAACACCAAACTTTTTTTTTTTTTTTTTGCATAAAGTTGACACTGGAGGAAAGGATGATTTCGTACCAGAGTCCTTATTTACAGAAGAGAGCCCTAAATGTTCCTCTAACTGAAGTGGTGGTAAGAAACCTATTAGAATATATTAATAAATAAACAATAACAAATTGCAAGGACAGAGTGTTATTCACACGGGATTTCTAAAGGAGATGGTACAGATCTGAAATTGATGAACTACCTCAGAGCAATGTGTGATCAGCCTTGGTATCAGAGGAATGAACGCTGCCAAACATGGTACCATCTGGTTACGTAAATCTCAGGAGGACCTAGTTTTGGCTTTTATTCAGGGCAAATTGATAGAGGGGGAAAAAAAAAACAAAAACACCTAAACAAACAAATAACAGAACTAACAAACTGAAGAAAAGGTTATGTACTAAATAAATTGAAATTAGAAAAGATATAGAGAAGGTAAGTTGAAAAAACCCTCTGCTTCATTGAACACCAAAGTTATGGTATAAAATGGCAGCATATGCAAAATAATGAAAATGAATTTGCTTTGTACACTAATACCTATTAGTTTCTCAATCTAGGTATTATTAAACAAAAAAAAAAAGATTGCAAATGAAATGTCAAAAAGTTTGCCTCTGGAAATTTTCTGAAAATCATTTTTTCTTTCTCAAAAGAAAAAAAATAAAGAAGAATGGAATTCCTAACTTCAACTCTTAGCACAAATAAACACAGTTTCCCTGGTAAAGCATAAGAGGTTATTCAGCCCACTTCCCCCACTTTCTGCATCCCTCCCAGAGCACAGCATCCCCAGCTCCAAGCCTGCCAAGTGTTGCTGTCCATCTGCGGGTCCTCTGACGCCAAGACTTAACAAAGCCACAACAAAGAGATATGTGACAAGTGTTACAAATGCCACATTGCTTTGATTTAGGAGAAGAGATCTGAAAGGTCTAGAAGAGATCTAGAGAAGAGACGGTGACTTCAGTCACCCCATCCAACACACACCAGCATTGCTACAGTGATCAGCCATTTAGCTGAACAGAGTTAAACCTGTTGGCATAATCCCATCCTGGCATTTACAGGACGTTGGATTTCCTCTAAGAGGGACTGCTTATTACTGAGAGTAGCTTGTGTCATGGGTATTCTCAACCCTTCAGCCTGATTTATTTGTGAAACCAGACAAGAATAACAAAACTGTTTGTGAAAGTGTTGAATGCCTGAAAAGCATGTTGTCTGCAATGGCTTCCAGTCTGTTTCCTGTAAGCCACACTAATGAAGGATTTGTGCTTGAAAGCTACTTGGAATTGAAGTCAAAACATTGTGGACAAAAAAATTTGCACAGAACCAAAGAAACAAGAAGGCATCTGCAGAAATATTTCCAGATCAATTAACTCAAAACAACATATTTCCCAAATTAGGATCTAATTCCAAGAATTAGCAATACAACATCATTATTAGAACAGGTATGAATTCCTTCACTCTGGTAGTGCCTCACCTGTCCATGTGGGCTCATTCTTGCAGTCAGCAGCATGGCGAGGCAGAGCTACTGCACTTTGGCCAGCCCACTACCTGCTCACCAGAATGAACACCAGCCTCATGGAGCTCTCACCTCTCCCAGGCTATGATTTGTGCCAGCCCCTTGTCCCAACACCTCTTTCACATCACATCTTGTCATACTGCTTCTTAAAGGGCATTAGCTGCAGGCTGAAAAACAACTCAAGGCATTACTCTACACTAGTAAGTTGTCCGAATGTCTCTGTAAAATAGATGCTTTGGTAGAAATAGATGTTACAATGATCAGCTGCAGAGTTTTCTGAGAAAACTGCAATGAGTTATGCTGTGTCATCTACTTGGCCAGACTGTCCCTTGTGGACTTAATGTATATTCATCATTAATTTATATGCTGTATGCATTGCATAGAATATCTTAAAAAAAAAAAGTCTTAAACAAGTATGACTTGGTGATTAATACACACAGACATATTTCCACTTATGCTTATATACATGCACTTCCCAGACATGCATGTGCATATAGGAAGCATATGCACATGCAAAGACGTTAGTAATATGTAAAGAACACAAAAGATCACTTTTTTCAGGGAAGTGAGCATTTCAGAGATCTAGAGTTCATAAACTGTTGTCAATATTTGTGCAGGATCATAGGGATTAGTTAAAATCAACTGATAAAATCTTAAGTTAAATAATTATTTGTTCTCAGCATCATTAAAAATAAGTCTTCATCTGCTATTTATTTTATTTTGGGTTACAAAAGCTAGTGTTTGTTTGAATAAGGATGGAAAAGAAGCTGTTAAAAAGAAGAGGGTGAAGGAGGAAGCATAGTAACACAACTGTGAAATAGTTTCACTTCGAGCACAAGTTCATTGCTTGATTCAGAAGCACGCTGAAGCGGGTATGTGGTGGCTTATTGTTTGAGTAGTGCTGTTATTCTGTCAACAGTTTACGGGCGTTAGGCCCGATTCCGTGACAAAGGGGACGGGGGACCCAAGGGCCCACGTCCCGGGAAAAGGGGAAAGGGGAAAAGGGTAGGGAGATGGCCCTGAGAGCAAAGAACGGCAGCAACAATCTGAGGAGAAACAAACTAATTTACTAAATAAAATATCAGAATGCAAAACAACATACTATAGTACAACACACAATAATTACAATTTAAGCTGATAAATCCAATACAGAGAGAGAGAATGTCCCAAAATCAAGGTAGGCCTTACTCTACTACCGATGATAAGACGGCTGGAGAGCAAGGTGCTGCCAAGACGAGAGACGGCGGAAAAAGGGATGAGGTCTCGTGATTTGCAAGTTTTTATACTGCGAGCTTTTATCTTTTCCCTCTGGCTGGAAAATGGTAACAGAGGAGAAAAGTACCATGGGGACTGTAGTAGTCCTTCTCTTCTGAGAACCAGGTATATCCACTACATGATGTTATGATGTGGGATACCAATAACCGAAAATCACAAAACCATGACATATTCACAAAGATTTGAAAATCCTGAGTCACTATATCTGTCTCCACTCAAAAAGCTGAACACTTCATTGAGGTATGCTTAAAATTATACAGTTAATAACTGCTGTCTTTTAATTTACTTTCTCAGTCCTGAAGCTTCAAAGAGCACACTTTCAAGCTTATGTCCAGAACTTTTGGGACTAGAAACTCACTTTTTTTCCTAATAAGAGCTGAAGATCAAAATAAGCCTGTGAATTAGAGCTCCAGGATGTTAAGGGCAAAAGATGAGGAGCTAGACAGGATGACAGAGTAAGACAGAAATACCAGGAGACTTCAAATGCAGCATAAGAGACTACTGTGTAAGGGAACCCCATAACTCCCATTTTTCTGTTGTGCCAGTCACTTGAACTTCCCCTAATTGTATGTTTACCACGCTTCATTTTGAGCAGAGGTCAGCACTAAGGCACTGCATTTCAGAGGGAGAAAGAGAGAAGTGCCAATTTTCCACTGATGTAAAATGACACTGCTTCATTGGCCCAAAGTGTTTCTCTGCAATTCTCTGGCTTTTCAGAGGAAACATGCTGACTCCTACGCTCCTGTAAACGCACATTCCCTTCATGCACACAGCCACAGAGCATGGCCGGGAGTGAAGGAAAAGCCCATGACCCCATGTACGCTTGAAGCATCCCTACTTTCCAGCAGACTGCTTCAAACTCCAAAACCTGCACAGCAGGGAAAGACCTCAGGACACACTCTGACTTCACTGGAGACTCCTTGCTTTGCAGAGGTCCTAAAAAAAGAGAGGCTTTGCAAGGCTTCTCACGCACATCGACCTCAAGAGATGACATGCTGTGACTGCAGCACCTCGTGGGCTGTCATATGGTCACAGACCAGCATCAGCACCTGGGCTCTCACACAGACTGCTGGCTGGAGACAGAGCAAAGCAACATCACTGCCTCGTGTGATCACTGCCACATAATTTGTCCAGGGAAAGTTCTGCTCCATATTAAGTCAATGAGGATTTCCCTTTTTCTAATATTTGAGGGAGAAAGGAATAACTAAAAAGACACAAATCTCTGCTCTTTCCACTTGACAGACTGGGAGGTGTGCATATATTTCCTTACATTTTTGTGCACAAGAGTTGCTACCTTGAGAAGCTTAACCCTTTAACTTCCATTTAAGTTTGCAAGTATGTTTTGGTTCAATTTTTACCTAGTACATTCCTTGTTTCCAGAAGCAATATCTCTGAGAACAAAGCAGGACAGAATATGGCCCAGTAATTTCTATCTATTTTTCTGTGACAATTGCCAAAATTACTTAATGTATTATGTCAATCTGGTGATTTAACAAAGTCATCAAATTTGCATCATATAATTTTGATATTGATTTTGTTAAAGGGCATTTTTATTCATGGAATATGCTTTGAGACTTGTCTATTCAATATAAATTATAATTCCTCCAATAGCCTCTGACTTAACTCCCCTGAATCATGTAGTGCTAGGTATTTCCTTTGTTAACCTTAACATATTCCAAGAACAACAACTCAAACATATTAAATAGTTCAATGTATGACAATAACTCAGAACAGATTCTTCTGTCGTGAATGACAGCAGCCTCCCAACATCTTTGTTTTACTTATTAGAGCTGAACTTCACCTCTCTCTTCCCTGGAGTGGCCTCTTTGCAGTTATGGTTCCTGACCTATTTCTTCACTCTTCCCCTAAAGAAAATATAATACCCTCCTGAATTTCAAAAGTGGTGAAAAAACCAATGTCGATAATGTTTAATAAATAACCTTTGTTGAAACAGCCTAAATCTATGTAGAGTAAGCCCCAACAGCCCTCTCACATCCCACAGCTGATTTGCATATTGGGTCATACAACGTGTTTTAGGAAATTTGACTGCAGACCTCACTGAAAGAATCACAGTACTCTGTTCTGTGCAGCATTCAGTGTAGACTGGCATTAGACAAAGGCTCTTCATTTTGAATGCCCATAACACCTTTGAATTTGTATTTTGTATTTTGAATTTGTATTTTATTTGACCCTTTGTAAGGGTCAAATCTTAAATACATTCCCTATTTGAAACCAGCTTTTGGTAGCCCTACCCCTATTAGGAGTTCAAGACAAGAATGGACAGGGCTTTCAGTAACCTGGTTACTGCAAAACAAGGGGTGCTCCAAAAATAATATCTTTTGTTTTATTATACTGGCCCATAACATCAGAAGTGGATGTTGGTGGTATGGCAGTAGAGACTGAAACTTCCCACCAATATCCCCTTACATGTTGTTGCCACGTGACAGATGGCAGCAGAGGGGCAGTCTGAAAGATTGGAGTCTGACATGGAAGTGTTCATGAAGCAAAGGTGTGTCGCTGAATTCCTCCATGCAGGAAAAGTGGCACCCACTGATGTTCATCAACACTTGCTGAATGTTTATGGAGACCAAACAGTGGATGTGAGCACAGTGAAAGATGAAGTGCATGGGCAAAAATTTTCCTAGCAATGACACCATCATAGCAGCTGTGAAATAGTGGCTCACTTCTGCTGGTGCAGATTTTCACGAGTGCAGCATGCAGGCTCTTCTGCATTGCTGGTGGTAATGCATAGTTAATGTTGGTGACTATGTTGAAAAAGAGTGTTTTGTAGCTGAGAATTTGCTCTATCAAACAATCATATCATGCTCATTGTATCTGTTGTAGTTTCTGCAGAAATAAATAGGAGGCATAGGAGGCATTACTTTCAGAGTGATCAGCATGATTTCTCTCATGAAAATTCATTTGCAGTTTTTGACAAATTTATTGTCACGCTATTATTATTCTTTGTTCAACACAAAGATTCCAGAAAATCTATTTACTAAAAACTACCACTCACTGAAAAGCTATTTCCATTTTAACTGGCCACAAAGCTTGGTTCCCAGATCCATCCTATTCCATATGGGCCATGGAGAAATCTTCTCCAGCATACATCTCCCCTGGAGATGGCTGAGCCAGGAAGAACATCTGCAGAGGTTCCTGCTGCTCAGGTGCCTCTCTTCAAAGACAGAAGATAAGTAAGCCTTTCACAAGCACGAGTTTAAGATGCTTGTGCTACCCATGAGCAGCAAAACCACAATCACATTAGAAAAAACATTTCATAGTCTAGGTAAAAGCTTTAAGTCATGACAGAGTACATTTATGTGCTGTGGAAGACCATACATGTCACAGGTACATACTTTTAGTGGCATTTCAAAGCTGAGAAATTTTATTGGTGTTTTGTGTTATACATTTCTCACAAAGAAATAGGGTTCCCTTAATACTCTAAGCTCCATTTTAGAAAACCTCAGAACAGATGATAAAAGCTTATGCATTTTGGAAAGGTCTAAATACTACCAAAAATAACTTTTCAATATTGAATAATATTCCAGGATTAACACTTGATGTCATAGGATCATCATGCCTAGAAACAGAAGCCTCCTCCTATTGGACAGAGGAGAAAGTAGTCTTTGCAGATTTCTAGTGGTATAGAGTGCCTGCCTCTAATGCTGAAGAGTTATCAGACCTTAATCCTTTACACTAATCCGGAAAAATTGCCAGAATACCGTCACTTTCAACACAAAACCAAGTGAAACTTGGCAACTTCAATGAATGTCACTTTAGAGAATTTAAATAGACTTTAGTCCAGAATTAAAAACAAAACTCAACGAATGTGAAGCCATGCAAATCAAACCACTCAACCAAAACTATTCCCATGAGCCCCTAGGAAACAAAGCTCTGTTAATGTGGGGGACCTTGCTCAGCATTAGGGACTAGCTGCCAGTCTGTGAAATCCCAGATGGCAATGAGAGAAGCCACAGTACAGACCACGTGCATCAGCTCCATTTTAACTTCCATTTACCCTGTTAGTATGTGATTAAAAGTCCTCCAGGGACTTGAATTTGGTGGAAAGATAACTTGCATCACTACACAGTACACTCAACAATACGATGAAGGACATTTTTTCCCACTAGTTGATGTGGGTCTTTTTGGTTCATATCAGCCCCAACCTCTTTAAGGTTAACAGTTTAGTGGGATAGTTACAGGGACTGGAGACATTCATGTCTACACCTTTGCTGGAAGGTGATATGCCTTGACTGTTTATAAATTATGTGAGCTCAGACATTCAGAGTCACAACATTGCCAGGAGAGCATCCCTGGCAATGGGGAGCTCTTCTTAAGTTTGGCTAGTTCCTGAAATCAAGACACACCTCTTCTATTCACTGTATCAGCATAGTGAATGGCAGTATCTGTAAGGCAACCCACAGAATCTTTTATGCAAATTAAAAATATGCAGCATATTTTAAATGAATTGATGTGTAAGAAAATATGTATTTTCATATTTTGAAGGATGAATTTTTAATAACTTAATTACAACTTCACAAAAGAAAGAATCATTACTTGTTACACATTCCAAATCCTTCTATATCAAACATGTGTCTCTGAAATTGCCCTCTACATGTATATTAATGATACCATCAGATGTTTAAAAGACATGCCTTGAATAATATATACAATTTAAATTAACTCTCCTTCTTAATTCTCCCAAAGAAAAAGCAGAAGCCATCAAGTGGTAAGTCAGGTTCACTCACAATTATAATCATTATATCATTATTATTATTTATTATTAATACAAAATTCAGTGATCAGTGTGTACTTACATACAGTCTCACAGAATTATCCAGAACCCCAACCTTGCAAGTCACATCAACATCGTAGAACAATTCAAGGCTCAATAAGCAGAATGAAATCTGTCAGCTTGACAGGAAACGTGGCTCAGACAACTTAGAAAACCAACAACCACTCACTTCTCTGTTGTTGGTACAAAGAGCTTTTGAAAAGAAAGGAGTTTTCACAAGCTTCAACTATCTTCCAGGAGAGGCAAGACATGGAATAGAGCAGGCCAACGTGGTCCTGAGTAGTAGTAGTAACAGCATAGCAGCTCATCTATGGATCAATGGACTTATCACATCTGAGACTGTCAAATATGGCCAGCTATAATGGGTCTTTTCAAATGTTATCAAGATTTTAGTGATTCTCCATTCCTACTTGGGAGAATACACCTTGCAGGAGAGCAGCAAGCCTGTTATCTGGAGAACTGCCTATAACTAACTAACTAAAGATGCAGAGGTATCTGTTTTTGTATCAATGAATGTAAGCGGTTAACTGTAGTAGGCAGAAAAGCGACTAGAGAAAATTGCAGAAGGGACAAAGATATACATAATGAAAACAGAGAATATACTTTTACATTCCTTTAGGGAACAGTAGTTGAGGAACAAAGGGAACTCAGGGGCAGGTAATTTTGAAAAGAATCTTAAGAAAATTATCATCCCCTTCTTTAAATCCTCACAGTTCGAATCTGTGAGATTGTTGTGTGCTATCCATTAAAATAATTCATTTACATAGCTTGAGGCTTCACCTTGTTTGATTTGGCAGAGACAGTTTTGACTCTAATCAGGCACAACTCTACCTCTAATCTTTATTCTCATGACACAAGAGATCCCTTATTGAGAAGAGGACCTGAAAAAACTCTCTTGGGCAGTAAATTCCATTCTCTGGTCCTGCAGAGAAGGAATTTGGGTGAAACTCTGCAAAAAAAAAAAAAAAAAAAAAAAAAGAATCTCAAACACACTTCTGCTCATTTCAGGAGACAGAGCCAAGAAAAGCTTCAGGGTTTCCCTCACAACTGGTAAATGTCAATTATTAACCTAACGGAATCTAGGATGCTAGTGTTTTCTTTGGGGAGCTTACTTATAAAACTTGGCAGTTCTACTGGACTTGCTTTATTTTCTTATATTTTATAGTGTCATTTTCATGTATTTGGGAGTCTGATTTTTAATCCTCAGTGCTCTGTCTTGTCCATGCTGACAGCCATGGGAGATTCAGGACTCAGTTCAGTCTTGAAAGAATGAGTGAAGTTAGGTTTGGTAAACTCCAAATTGTAGAAGTTAACTCCATTGAGTTTCATTTCAAGTTGGAGGGTCACCTTGGCTCTGTAGCATTAGCTATTTTGCCAGGCTTTTTTTACATAATACTTCTGCCCTTCCCCATTAGATTTTTTTCAGATCACTTACAAACAGAAGTAGGTTTCAAATTTCAATCAAATCTTCCTTATCCATGAGCCCTGACTGTTTTGTGTGGTCACCAGGGTTTACTTTTTACTTCCAATCCTTTAACCAGTGAATTGGACATGAGGATAGGTGGTTAAACATGATTCCAACTTTCTCATAGAGTTTGAAACAGAAATTCACTGCTGAGAAGCGAGCACATCTAGATCAAGGGCCCCAAAGTAACCATCTTTGGACTATTAAAAGAAGTGGAGACAGGGCACATAATTACATTTAAACCCTAGTGACGATCTAAAGCCTGCTGCAACAAACATTTCTCACTTCAGGGTCAGTAGGAGAGGCATTTTGCCTGATAGTGTGTTCAAGAGGGTCTTCAGGGATTTCTCCTTGGAGGACACATTTGTGCTCCTCTCCCCTAAGAGCTGTCCTCACTGATGGCTTTTTCCATCAGAGCCCTTGGAGGAAAAACACTGCAGTAGCTGCTGGCTGAAAACTTCTGGCTCTGCAGCAATGGGCAACAAGGAGCAGCAGAAGATGGAGTGATCTGCATACTGCACAGCATTTACAGTCAAAAAGGAGAGTGTGTTGCAAATGTGAAATGAATTTCAATAACAAAAAAAAACTTGGAAAACTAAAAAAAGAAAGGTTAATGATATTTACCTCCTAAAAACGCCAATGTGTGTGCTAGAGGGGATGTCTGTATGGAATGACTGATTGTCAACTACTTTCTCTATTGCTTCTGCAGAATCACCAGCTTTGTAATGCAGAGCCCTACATTTTGTGTGACTGCATAGAAGAAAACAGTTTTGAAATTTCACCTTTCTAAAAGAGATCACCACTGAGCATCTATCTCATGTAGACTCTGGCAAGTCTAACTCTGGCCACACAAGTTATACCTTGAAGATATGAGGCTTTAATGTCTGGAGATAACTGTTTCGCTTGGTCACTGACTCTGTTCAGCACTGGTTATTTTTAGGATGCAGAGGTTGCCAGCTTAGAAGGAATGTCTAAAGGACTGTTTGAACAGCTGCATTCACCTAATAAAGCATGATATGACAACTGCTAGCCACTTACCTGGCTGTGTAACTTAACCCACCTGCCTATGTATAGCTTGACAAAGACTGAGTCTTGTGGCGTTCCAGGTGTGCTGTAAGGTCAGTCTATTTCCACAGTCTTCCCCCAAAGACCGTGACAGCTGTAAACTGGGAAACTAATCCAAACTGAGAGCAAATAGCGCTTGGCAACGGGTTCAACTGAATGCTTTTCACTCTCCATTTTTCAAGTGTCTGAAAAATATGGGCATTAAAAATATGCCACTGGCAAATATCACACATCAAATTAAGATCCCAGAGATACGCTCAGCAAAAGCACAGCTTGCCTAGGCTGGCAGTAATAAACTGCCAAATCTTAAGGCAAGGTAGAGAGAAGAGATCCCTGAGCCTGAGGCCAATGTGCGTCTTACCTGATTAAAGTAACTTTCCACTTCTGCAGTCCCTCATCATCAGATACCACAAAAACATGGTATATCTTCCTTTATGTTGGTCCGCTTGGGGAGCTGAAGTTCTGATTACAGCTTGTTGGGTAAATTCAATGTAACATGAAATTTGGAGTCAAGCAGCAGCAGCAGAACAATAGCATAGATGTAGGGTTTGGTTACTGGCATAATTACAACTTACGAGAAATGAGGTAAAACTTGCTCCTTTGTGACTACATTCCTACTGAAATCCATGCTAGTCAGGTACACCCACCAATGATGCAGACCCAGCTGCACTGCAGTACAGACAGCTCAGCTATTAGACAAATTGCCACTGGGAATAGTCAATAATTAGACTATACATGAGAATACACAAAGGTAACATGAAGAAGACTCCTTTGAAAGACAATGTCATGCTATCATATGAAGGACAAAAAAAAGGGGGGGAGGGAAATAAAGGCAGCAATCTTCCTGCTCATCCCTCTGGGAACATAATTCCTTCCTTTCAGCACACCAAAGCTCAAATATATAGGACACAGTGTGGGACAGAGGGTCAGTGGGTTACACTTATTTATACACTATCTGTATTTGGTTCAAGGACTCTCAGACAGAAAATAGAAAGAAAAGCCTTCCCCTGATGGAGCTTTCAGCCTGTAGAAACTGAAGATAATATTGTACTTTTACGACATGCAGTAGATCACCAAATTCATTTTTACTAGGGTCATAACAAAGGATTTTAGCTCTAGCCTTCACAGGTAAGGAGTTGCTGCACTAATCATATGGATTTGTCATCCCAGGTGCCCAACTGACACTTTTTTCACACTCTCATCTCTATAGGTCTCAAGTTCAAGACTAATTATATTGCTGCTATATCTGAAAACAGTAAACATTAAAGCCAAATATATACTTCTGTATAAGCCAAAAGAGAGCAATTTGAAAAGTGCAAAAAAGCAAGCCTTTTCTGGGCTATATTCCATTCTTTACTATTATTATTAGTGCTTTTCATGATTTCATATTAGTTTTATATATAAATGTTTCTATTCTTCTGCTCCCTTCCAATGCATATGAGTGGTTTCTAGGTGTAAACTGTAGAAATGTCTTATTGTTTCCAGGTCAGCTTTCAGCTCCCGGGTGTTGCCAAGGCACTGTACGTGTTTGCTCTGAACTCCTAGATTCGTTGTTCTGGTCTGCCAGGATCAATTACAAGGTTCACTGTTATAACACTGGGTCTACTGTCATGGGCACTTCTCTGCATCCCTAGTGACCTACAGAAAAGAAATAAAAATAAAACAAACTCCTGAAAATAAATAAATAAATAGATAGATAGATAGATAGATAGATAGATAGATAAGGAAAAAGCAGCTCAATTTTTTTTCATATTGAGGAGAATCAATTAATCTACATGCACAGGAAGAAAAATCTTACTACTAGTGTGCTGAAATAAGTAGATATGATATAGCAAAAAAAAAAAAAAAAAACCCTACAAAAATCTTCTATCCTCTCTTTAAAATTCTCCTCTATTCAGAACTCTTTTAAGACACCTTTCTTAAAGGAACCTTCCCATATACTCTCTGATTATGTGAATATAGGCTTCTTACTCCTTTGCCCAGAGTTTTTAAGTAGTTTGAAGCCTTTCCTTGCAGTTGGCAGAATTCAAGTCATATATACCCAATACATGAGAGAAGGTAGAAAAAGAAATCTAAGAGTATGTACATCCAAAAGAGTCTCTGCTTTAGTTGGGAGCAGTGGAAGGTAAGGACAATTAAACCTGAAAGCCAAGCTGAACATAAACTCTAAGAGCAATTTGAAGAAAAGGCTATGATTTCTTTAAAAAGAGAATCATACAATCATCTAGATTGAAAAAGACCTTTGAGATCATCATGTCCAGCCATCAGCATGACCTACTGAGTCCCATCACTAAGCCCTGTCCCTTAAGGCAATGTTTCTTAAATACCTCCAGGAACAGCAACTCTACCACTTCCCTGGGCAGCCTGTTCCAATGCTTAACCATCCACTCTGTGAAGAAATTCTTCCTAATGTCCAGCCTAAACCTTCCCTGGCACAACTTGAGACCATTAACAAATAAAACATAATACAAGCAAATTACTTATATTATTATTTAGCTCCCTTAATAAGAAATGAATCTAGAAGCACTCTACACAATTTAAGACTTTAGAAAAGCCCTTTAGGTAAGTAAAATTGCTCCCATTTAAAAATAAAAATAGAAAAAAAACAACTAGCATAAGGTATATAATATCTATTATGCGCCGATCCATACTCAAAGTGCATTGGCCTATACTCAGTAAGAAATACGGTTGGATTTATGCATCTGGTGTTTTAAGGACTCCTAGATAAATGCAAAGATTCTTTCACACAAAGAAGGAAGACATGTTCCCTCATTTCCCTGTTCCTGCACCCCAAAAAACACTGTAGCACAACTATATAGTCCATGTAACAGATTTTTTTTTCAGGCTGTGAGAGCACTTCCCAGTAGGTGGATCTGTACAAGGACAGAAGTCAGACAGCAAGGTTAGGAGGTATACACTCAGTGGAGGTATACGCTAGTGTCTTACTAGTAAATCAGGCTTTTTAATTACTTGCAGTCTGGGCATGACCAGTAGAACTCCATGGATATGCCTGTTTTTACAGAATTTGTTCCTGACTTCAAGCTCCTTTATATAAGCTGATCCATTCACAAAGGAAATCTGGTCTCAGAATAGGAAATCTTTGGACTTTATCACATAGCCTTTAAACATTCATATCACTAGCCCAAGTAGTAAATTATTACGCTAGTTATCATTATCATCACTTATTCACTGCCAAAAAGTTGACAAGTGCCTTCAATCAATCCATAATGTGAATTTCCATCATCTAGTGTTTACCAGTTACTTACTCTTAAAGTAAAACCATTTCATTATCTTTTTTATAGAGACCTCTAAAATAAAGACCTAAAATACAACACCAACTCATACATATATATAGATATAGATATATCCATCTCCTATTTTTATGCAATCCTACACCCTCTCATTATTTTCTTGCCTTTCATCTGTATCTGTCCATTGCCTCTTGTCTCTTTGTTGCCTTGAGGCATGGACCACCTTTCTTTTCAATATTTGAACAGAATCCTGCAAAATCTACTTGGCCACGATTAGAGCTCTGAAAAATACAGAAGTACTTGCTCCATCAGCAGTAAATAAATGCAGCATTGATTTCTTTCACTAAACTGAATATGTTCTTAAAATCACAGGTCATCTGATTGTGGTGACTCATCTCATGTAGTCTAGCCAACAAGATTCAAACAAACATTTTCTGATTTTTGCACTGCTGTTCTAAACATCACCTTCAGTGTCCTTCTATATACAAGCTCTTCAGGAGAGGTAGGCTTACTTTAGTTGTTATGCATACTTGTAGTGGTTGCCTAATCATTGCTGTAAACAATACGTTGAGGCCAACAAACTCTCTTACAATAGCAATCCCAGTAAAATTGGTGGGATGTGCACTTGATTTAGGGTTTCTCCAATAACTGAGTACTTGCCGACTGAATTCCTTCCATGTATTGTAAATGTTGCCTCATTACTACAAGCTGTAATAAAAAAGCCCAGTTCCACCATATCCAAAAATAATACAAGTATTTTAAAAAACTACAAGTCTAGCTTTAAATCACATCTTCTCTTTAAAATAAAGTAAGAAGTTTATGGACTTTTTATCCTCTTCTTATTTTATATTATCTTGGTATTTATTATACGCTTTATGGCCAGGAACTCAGTAATTATTTTTCATTTAAAGGCAAGTGTCCCATGTAGATATATGATCTGTGGATTTAAGGAAAAATAGTATATCATAGGAGAATATAAATATAATGTCATGTTTTTATATGTTTTATAAAGAAGCCAAAATAAATTATTTTCACTTCTCTTCCATGCATAAAAGATCCACTATCACTTGCTGAATTAGATTATTTGATATGATCATTGTTTCAATTAAATTTAAAGGAATTAAGTCCAGAGAAATGAAAGCTTTACTCACACATAAGAACTTAATGCACACATTCGTCACAGGAAGAACATTTCAATGTTTTTCAAGTGTTGACTCAGGTTTTCCTTTCGTTTACACATTCAGAGCTGTTGGTTTTTTTTTTTTTTTTTAATGAAGGAGCATATTTTGCTAGAGAAACCTTCGTTTCTCCCTCTCTCTTCCTTTCTTCCCAAGATTAAAAATCAACCAAATCCCTAGAGCACCACTATCTATTGAAACTGAAAGTCTTCAGGGTATTTTGGATGGAGGAGACAGCAAAGTTTGAATGCGGTACTCCGCTGGCAAGCTTTCAAACTTATTTGCAGATCAGGACCTCTTTTGTAAACGTCTTCCCAGGAGGAAAGCAGTTAGACACCTGCCAGTAGCCTGCAGTGGCACCATCCTACTGTGATGTTAATGAGATGAATGAGAGCACCACCGAGAGCTGCAATAATTACAGGGTGAAGAGCTTGTCTTTTCCTGGCCCTTCTCTCCGGGCTGCCTGTTCTATAAAGCAGGGTCTTTTGTAATACTAATTACAAATGTTAATTAAACATTTCTTTGGAATTTTGCCCTCCATTAATAGGTCAGATAAACAGGGAATAGCAGTGACAGGCACAAGTCATTATCAGCCACATGAGAAAAATACCATTTATTTGCTCCCTTCCTTTGGTCTCTCCAAAGACATAACTTCTGATTTTGTTTTGATTTATTAAGCGGGAATTAAAGCCACTGAAGTATAGCTTTTCTGCACAGAAATAAAATCGAATTAATTCCTACATTAATGGAATTAAACGTACTTGTAAGGACCCTCGCAATACAACTCAGCCTGACCTGTGTTGGCTAGACACCGAGTTTTAAGCATAATCATGAATATGTCTCTAAAGCCACTTGAAACCCCTTCCAAATGAAGATTTAAGGAAATGTTGATGACAGCTGTTGATGACAGCACAAAATCTAGCTTGATGGCTTATTCTAGTACAAGCAACACATGGCATTTCAAAATCTTGCACTAATCACGTTTACAGCCTATTCCCTAGAATTAGGGGAGCGACCCCAGCTCAGCTCAGATCTAAGCACAAGTGCTTGGCAGGCATCATCACAAAAAGCTCTGACCCTTGCCCAACAGCCTGTCACAGCCAGATGCTCACATGGAGCAGAACTTTATTATATCAGCAATATTGTTCATTTCAATGAAATACTTTCTGATGGGCAAGCTCATCTTACTTTTCCTTATAGTCCACACTGCCAGGGCAAGGGAAGGGATAAGAAAAACCATAAATTCCTCCAAAAACAGATTGCTCAAACCAAGGAATAAAAGCAACTTCTGAGGGATCAAAATGGGTGCAGTGAAAACAGTTACTGAAGTAGGGGCCATGTCCGGAAACTGTTTAAGCCCCATTCATTTTCATTGTAGAGATGCTAAAGTATGGTAGAAGCAAAATTAAAAAAAAAAATGTTGCATGTGTGGTTTTAAAAACCTTTTGATGACACTGAACTTAAATAACTTCCTTTGGTTAAAACCAAACCAGATGTACTTCAAGAAGTCAAAGTCTTTTCCTGCTGTGGCAGGAGAAGGAGATTGGCACAAAACTGAAAAATTTGTTATTTGCTCATACAGATCCATTGATTTGACAGCAACATACCACGTGAGAAATATTGGCAGAAGAGAGACTATGACATAAGTCTTTCAGAAACTTTTGAAGCATTATGACTCGAAGGTATCTTTAATTGTAATTGGTGGAACCATGGTGTGGTTGGCTATGGAAGCCAAACTACATTTTTATTACACTTTCATCCATGCAATAGACTTTGAAAATGGTATGGTTTATGAATCACCTCAATGCATCAAGATTTTTTCCATTACTGTGAGGGATGGACAGAATCAAGATTACACAGGAAAAACTGACCACTTTGATGTACAGGTTCATGGAATAGAACAGAGTTTTAATTCTTTCCTCTGAGAGAGGTTTGAAAAAGGTTTTACCCTTCCATCTCCCACTGTTTTAATTTAAAAAAACAGAAAACATGACAGCAGAGACCTGATCATCCCTACTATTACCAAAATGCCACCACAAGGTACCATAAGCATAACTCTTAGCCACCTATCATTTACTTCTAGTGTAAGAAAAGAAATGAAGCAAGCCTTTGTCTTGATAAGCCCATGTTACTAAAACTGCTGCATTCTTGCAGTCTCTGTAAAAAGACAATTTTATGTGTTTTGTTGAGTAAAATGTTGCTCTGTCCTACTGTCACTAATCCAGAAGTGCAGCTGTAAGCTCCTGTAGTAGAAATGCAAGGAAACTACCCCGTCTCATACTAGAAATGTGACTGTGATCATCAAGACTCTGCGCAGAGTTCTCCTATTTTCACTAAAGTCCACGAAACTAGCAAAGTATTTTTTACATCCTTGGAGGTTTATAGGTTATTTTATCCTTACTCATCATATCTGTAATCCCTGTTCGCAATTATTCAACAATTGTTGTTTGCATCCTAAAATAGGCTTCCACTTACGGAACAGTATGAACTTTAAACAGAAAGTCACAGATAGAAGCATATACAACACAGACATAAGAGAGAAAATTTTGATCATCTAGTCTGATTTCTTAACACCGGTCATAGATTTTAGTGCAGAGATTTGTACATCAGTCCATCATCAGTCTATAAGTTCTGAATTATAGTATACAGTTTTCAAAAGACCTTTACTCTTGATTTAGAATCTCCAAGTGATAAATAATTCAAAGTATTCTTTAGTAAGTTGCTGTGATGATTATCTCATTTATTTATTTATTACTATTATTTTTTAATCTGATTTTGTTTTTAGCTTTTAGACAATTTCTCTTGTTCTTCCTTTCCTTGCTAAGATTAAAGAGGCATGGTTTCCTCCATGTAAGTACTTTCAGATCATGACCCAGCCACCTCCCCACCTTCTCTTTGATAAGCTAAGCAGATTGATTTTCTTAAGATCCCACACTGGAGGAGTATATTGTTATTCAGAAGTGAGAAGACATTTCTTTATAGAACTTCTGAAATTCTGTGATACAGCTAGTTATAATTTCACAAAAAAACTCTCACACTTCCATCTCTGTTTTTAAACTATCCCATAGAAATACTAATACAGCAGGAGGTTGGAGCTCTGGAACATCTTCTCAGACTGAATTATCATATGACAATATAATGTCTGATTTCTACAAGAAAATGAACAAAACAGAAAGTTTCAAAGCAAGATTTATCAGTGGGTTTCAGTAGAAGGCGCTCCAATGACTTGAACAGAGTTGTATCATACTAGAGTAGTTGAGGCTCTAGCTCCTAGACGAATAGAAAGGACATAAATCATCATGTCTCAGTCATAAATCTAACTTAACATGGAGTTACAACAGCTACAAATACATATTTTTAATATTATAGTAGCTATTCTTCGTAAGTACATCTTATAAGAACTATAGAATATATACTAAATGCCCTATACAACACAGGAATTCCCATCTTATTGCGGAAAAAATAATATAGTCTGTAAAACTGCTGCTGGAATATTCAGGTTCTTTTTACAGACCAGTTACTTGCCTTCATTTCCATTACGTTTTGCAAGATACCGTAACAGCTGCACGCTGAACGTATAGCAATTTTTTCCATTGCATTTTGCAGAACACCATGATAACTGTGTGCTACATGTACAGCAATTTTCTAGTAAACTACTTTCACAGGACAGATTTTAACCATCACAGGGAATGTACCGTCACATTGCAGCAAAGTAGTTTATATGCTCCTATGCCCCCTGCATTTACCAGAAACAACATCAGCTGCTTCATCCTAACTCATCTCGCTTGCAAATTTGTCTAAGAACGCTAGGCTACTTTCATACAAACCTGAACTTCTGTTATTGTCATTCTAAGGTGTCTTCATTTTTTAAATAAATTATGACACAGGACTACTACTTTGAATGCATTGGATCAGGTGCAATTTAGGTAAGTCTACATCAGCAATTCTGCATAGACCAGGGGTGTACTTTGGAGTGAATATCTCAATCCTCCCTATTTACCTCACTTTACTTTTCATTGCAGAACAGTCTCAGAGTACGTAATCTGGATCCCTTTTGGATGAAATTATGCCAAAAGATACACTTCAAGAGTACAACTAATGCAGTTCAGCAGGAGCTGGTATGAAGGAACCTTCCCACAAGCACCTACAGGGTGGCCACAGGGTTTTGCTTTGCAGATTCACTTCTACAGGGCCATGCCACTTGTTAACATAGACACAGACATTCTCTAATTTAATCCCATTTTGATCACCCTCATCTTTTAAAATAAACCAAGAGAAAAACACTTCTGAGCTGTTCATTTGTATATGCTTTTTACACTTCTCTCATCCTCACATGGTTATAAGGTAATTCAAATGTATTCAGCCTAGAATGTGTACACGTGCCTTAAGATATTGAAGTCCAAAGAAACAGAAATCTTTCTTTAAAGAGGCAAGCACTTCACACATATGCTCAGTTTTCAGACTTTAGTGTGCATACCTACTTTGAATGCATAGTTTATTCTGTCAATTGTTTGTAGTTAACACTCCCTATGTACCTATCATCACAATAAGCTGTAATGGCTTCATAATAAAGCTAAGAGCCCAAAGTAAATGCAGAAAATCAAGGAATGTTGGAAGTAAGACTTACATTTTGTCCATCACCCTTCTTTGTATTGGAACTTTATGAAACAACTATGTACTAGTTTCTTTAGGCACAAATGTAGAAAAAGGCATGACAGGTATATAAAGTGAAAATTGTGTGTGTTCTGACAGGTTCCCCTATTTCCTTACAAATGACATATTTTCTGTCATTTTGCAATTTCCCAAACGTTTTTGTTGGAGTTTTGTCCTTTATCTCAATAACAACTCTACCATTTCATACTGAGCTGGGTCTGAAATAATTTGCTACATTTTAAAAAAAAATCGAGTTGACGGTTTACGCTATTGAAAATCATCGTAATAAAAGAAGGATGTCAGGCTGTGTACCACCACTTAATAGTGAGATGTGATGCCTGTGACATAAGCTCAATGAAAGAGCCACGTTGGTGGTGGTGGTGGTTGTGTGGGTTTTGGTGGTGGTGGTGGTTTGTTGTGTTTTGTTTTGTTTTTGTAGCTAGGGAAACAGTGGCATACTTTAAGGCATGTCTCACTAAGGTTTCTTTATATTGCGTTCCCCTACCACCTATGGAGCTAACGCTCTAGCTGTGTGCTATACTATGCAAAACATTGGCTTATTTATTGACTTGGCATAAAAAGAGGATTTGCCTACAGAGAGATGCCAATGAGTACTCCTGACTTCAACAGTTGATTTAGGTGCCTTGCTTTCTATTTGTGTGACCTAACACATTTTCTGCAGTTTTCAAAAGTAATGAGAAAACATCAGCTGAAATCCAACAGCTCTGCCTATGCTCATCATTTTCCAAAATCAGCCTCAAATCATGTTATTCACATTGTCTGAGGATCTTCTTTTACAAAACTTTTTAGCTCGCTATTGCACCCTGATTCCCCATCATACAACTCTCTCACAGAAAGCTAAAGAAAATTAATGTTCTGGCTATTTTTCTTGTTGTTTTTTTTTTGTTTTTTTTGTTTTTTTTTTTAAAACTAGATTTGATGCTATTGGACAAAATTCTTCTGGCCTATTATGAAAAGCTTCCAAATTGCTGGAAGGGAATTTGGCTGAAAGATTCTCACTAAGTGCTCATGAAATGCTTCGAAATTTCACTTGTGAATGATTAGACAGTGGTCAGATGAATAAAATAAAAATCTAAATGACAGGATGGGGTGGGATTTCAGTTCCCTACAAGATACAATTTCTAAATTATTCTGTATTATATTCAACTCATTGACAGACCTTTGGTGCAAAACTAATTTGCTGCTGCTGAAATAATAGAGAACATTCTAATTTTGCTGCAATAGCATAAAATTCTGGAATCAGTTACTTGGAAATATCATTACTAGAACATTCTATAAATTTTCCAAATCTTCCACTTCCAAGATGTTTCATGGGAAGAAGTTGATTCACTGAAAATCTGAGGTTAAGTTTTGTTTAGGATCTTTTCTTTCTCCAACTGAAGTCACTGAAAACATTCAAAACTCAAAAAAAAAAAAGTTCTTCATTTTAAAGTGAAAAACTTGATTTTTTTTTTAAATGAATTTTCCATACTGAAAAATAAGTGAATTTATGTACAAAGAGAAGGAAAAAAATACAGGCATTATCAGTGCTTTTGTGAGGAAATGAGAGTTACGAAAGCACACCAAGTTGAGTGTTCATGCTTTAATACTTCATATAAATCAGAATCAGTCATAATTTCCTTTGTCTCAGCCCATGAAATTCTGGCCTGAGTTGGAATAACAAATAATTGCTTCAGTTTACCCGGGAATTCAAAGAAGGCAAAAACATGCAGAGTAAGAGTGCTATAAGAGGAGACCTGTATCTTCAGGAATGCCATGAAAGACCCTTTCCAGGGCTAACCAATACATCTGGTAAGAAAACTTGTTCTAGATTTATCTATTCACAGAATATTTGGGAGAGAAGGTAGAAACCTTTTTTCTCAGAGAAAGGTAAGGGATGAAATTACAGCAAGCTCCTTATGGAGCATACCTATGGAAAGAGGGCAGATCCTTGCACAATATCCTCTTCAGTAAATCCAAACAAAAGTTGGATGCAGTATGTTTCAGAATGAGGATGCTGAAGTGCTCTTCTATTTCAGTAGAACAAATTAGGAAGCGCGCTTCCATCCTGCATATCAGGATAGAAGTGATCCATACTGGAGAAAGAGGAGGAATAAAACGAACTGTCTTCAGTGAAAACTCCACAGGGCTGCTGAAGAAAATTAAGTGTTCCACTCTGTCAGAAGTTCCTCAATGTCAGATATTCTTGTTTCTGGCTTTGTTGTTGTTGTTTAAGAAAAATCAATATTTAAGCAGAGAAAATCCAGGTTTACATTTGCAATACTAAACTTAGTAGCATATGTTAACACTGACATACACCCTCAAGTCACTGTGAGGCAAGTGAAATACAGTGGTGATAAATATCTGATATCACAGATACTAGCTTCCAGCGCAAAAGGGAAAGAATATCCTCTGAAATGATGTTATCTAGGATGGAGCAGCAGATAAACCTGGTTATTCACAAGTGATAAAAGTTCCTCCTACTGCAGTATGCACACCATTAACTGATACAGAAAGGATCTATCTAGCAATAACTGGAGAGACCTCCAACTACTCCAGGACACTCCTGATTTCCACTGGAGTTACTTACCTCCAGGAGGTAGAATGTTGCTCGTTTCAAATAAATCAGCTGTTTAAAGCTTCAAACCTACATCTGTATGCCAGTGTTTCTACCATTATTTCTCAATTCTTTATATTACTGTAAGAGTTGAAACATTAAAATTAATATATTTACACAGAGCTGATTCCCAAATTAAAGTCTGATTGCAACAGACAGCAAAAGATGAGCATGTTTGTCATGAAGGCAAAAAATAAAAAGCTATTACAGGCTGTACATTATGCTAGTCATAAAGGCAGAAAACAGCTAAGCCGAAGTTATCCTACTAAACAGGAAACAGTGGCAACTGAAAATAAACCAGTAAGAGAGACAGGAAGGAGTTGGAAAAGCAAAGGGCATAAACAAAATAACAGTATTTAAAAGAGTTGATACATATAGTATTATTTAACTGCTTAACCATATTTACCGGAGTTTTATGGATGCCGGGGCATTCATTACTCAGGTTTATTTCACCTCTGAACATCCATAACTTGAATCCCCAAGCTCCCTGACTCATTTTGATTTTCTAGAGACTCAACCTTGATGCTGAGTCACCAATGTGTCATCTCTACCCATGGCAGAGAAGTTGGAACCAGATGATCTTTGAGGTCCACTCCAACCCAACCCATATTGTGATTGTGTGATTCTCCTTGTCTTGTGGCTCAGGACAACCAGAGCTGCTTGTGGGCAGTTCTGCTGCAGTGAGCACAGAGATCTGTGCTCATCGTTTCCATGTCATTTGGAAGAAGGAAACACCTTGATGTTTTTCATTTCAGGACTTGGGGTGGAAGTTGTGGGTAGGAAAACAAATCAACAAACTGTTTTGCAGGCTCATGCTAAGAGGTTAATCCCGTATAAGCAAGGTCAGTTGAGATTTATGGGTAGAACAACGTTGCTTTTCAGATTTTGAAGACCTGATTAGAAGTTAACAAACTCAATTTCCAGGATGAAAATGCATTTCATATCATTGAAGGGCAGGAGAGGCTGGATTTGTACCAGGCTGGAAAGGCCTGAGCTCAATGGCCCAATTGAGGCTTTTCAGTAAAGCCCAGCTGTCAAGTCCCTATGAAGGTCTTCCCATGAAAGGGAACCAGATGTAACCACTGATAGGAAGACAAAGGGCATGCCACAGCCTTTCTCCTCACAGCTAACTGGGCAGCAAGTGAAAACATGCTAAGGAAGATACAGTTATGTCCCTCAAAATTCAGCTCTGTATCAACCTAACTCTGAGTCTCAACTGTAGAGCAAAACAGAGTATTAAACGACTGTTGTTGTTGTCAGCATAAAAGCTACTGCCTTAATTATCACTAATTCTCTCTCTGTACAAGTCCTTGTCCCCATGCGTAGACCAAAATTCAAGATGACTAAGCTCTAGCTTTACCTTTCAGGGAAAATACCATATGACCACAAAGCCAGAGTGATATGACAGGAGGAAATCTGGCCTACCAGGGCCAGCACCAAAAGCATCCTGGAGATAAGCAGAGGCCTCTCCCTTACTGGCACAGCCTAGATGCTCACAGAGTTCAGAAAGTCCTTCCACACAAGCCTACCAATCACCCTCCCGGGAAATCAGCATCAGAGTGAGGGACTCTCATGCTGATGTTCCTCTGGAAAGTGTCTTCAAATATAGTGCCGCAATTATGCCCTTATGAGCATTTTGATTCACTGTAAAGGAGAATAAAAATTATCCAAAATGTGTTTTTGTTGCCTAGTATATCAGCTAAGTGCTCTGCAAAAGAAGCAGCTGTAGTTCTTAATAATATGGGAAGTTTAGGTCCTTGTCCTGCTGATCCCATGGCAAACTAACAAAAGCAGAATCTGTTCTCTCCCCTGTGCCTCACTTTTTTTTTTTTTTCTGGTTTCTCTGAACAGCTTGACTGGCAGACTAGAGAATAATCTCGTTCACAGTTAATGTGCAGTAACAGGATTGAGAAAAAAACTGACTTAAGAAGCTTTCATCTGGGTCAGGACATATCGACACCATACTTAAGATATACACTCTACACCCTTGTGTAGAGATAAATATTTCAACTGCAGGCTTAAAATATATAAAAAAAAAAAAACAAACAACCACCACTCCCATGACACAGCTACTGAACTATTTAGACTATGTGAAACAACTTCCACCCACACTTGCTTTCCTCACAGGTTATGAAGTGCAACAAACAAGTTAAAGAAAATGCTTTCCTTCCTGTGCAGGAACAGCTATTATGGTGTTTATTTTCACTGTTTCTGGGGACTCGAAAACCAAGAAAGTCACTGCAACAGTCTATGCCTATTGCGATGTCAGCCAAAGGGGACCGCACTTGTAATTCACAGTCCTCTTTGGAAGCTACTGATCACTCATCTCTTTGGGAAAAGAAAACTTTTTGCATCCCTTAGAAAGGTTCAAAGATCCAGTATAGGAATTAGTGGACGTCAACACTGCGGACTTCTCTCTCTCACCAATATCTTCTCTTCTAGTAATGACAAGGTGGCTCTAGCTGACAATATCAAGGGGATCCAGCAAATTCAATGAAGAATGTTGGATATGTGGGATTTTTTTAATTATCACATTTTATTACATTTCCAAATATTAATGATTAAAAAACAGTACAAAACAAGGACTTTTATGCTGGCTATTATAAGGCAGATAACTTTACCAGCTCAGCTTATAAATGGTCTTAGCCAGCTTTTCAGCAGCTTTAATATCAATCTTGCATAGCTTGCAGTATAATACGTCCATATCATGCTTTTACTTTGACTTTAATCCCCAAATCTTAAGAGTAAATTCAGCTTTGGCTTGTGTATGTGTATATGCACAACTATCCGGTTTGAGTGATGCTGAGCCTGCTTATATCATGCTTAAAATTTAGTCCATAGGCATTTTTCATGGAATTAAAGTGTTAGTTGTTTTTTTTTTGTTCTTTGTTTTTTTCTGTAGAGTCACAATTACTGAAATGTTTAGGTGGGGAAAGGCCTCTGCAGTTCATCTGATACAACCTTTATTTGAAATCATATAATGCAAACACATGTCAAAAAATCTCAAATACTCCCATCAACTAGGATCCTACTTGTATTCAATATATCCCATTTTGTTCTCATGGTTAATATTTTTTTCCTATATTCATGTGAATGTTTCCCAGCACAGTTTATGTCTGTTGTTTTTGTCCTGTCACCACATAGTTACAAAAAGAGTGCTTCTATCTTCTCTATAACTACATTTCAGGGTTTGGAAAACCGATTGGCAAAGGAATCTCTTCTGTAAGTTGAGAAAACCCAATTTCTTCATTAGCCATTTATATGTCAAGTTCTCTGATACTCTAATCATCTTTGCAACCCTCCACTGAACATCCTCTAGTTTTCCAGCATTTCTTGAACTGAGGACACAGCGTTCCAGCTGTACTCCAGTGGCAGATAGCATGAAATGATCACACCCTTTGAACTTAAAGCTTATACTCTTGTTTATATAGCCCAGGAGACTGTTTACTTTTATTACTGCAATGCTGTCCCCCTGGAACCCAGCTTGTACTGTTGTTTGGAATTATTCCATTCCAGGTGCAGAACTTCACTTTTATATTTGCTAAAACATCTTGGAACTCTTGTTCCAAGCCGGTTGAAAGGCCTGGCCTTTCAACCGGCTAAGGTCTCTCTGTATGGAGGCTTTTCTTGTTGAAGTTCTACCACTCCTTCTAGCTTTGTATCATCTATAATATTTCTTGGCCTTAACAGATGTTCCTGTAAACCTGACAATTCAAAAGCAGCAAGATACATTCATCTACTAAGGGCTTGAATTTTCTTTTTTTGTTCTCCCTGTTACAGTTTGTTCCAAAGGCTGGCGTTTAATGTAATCTCAACATTGCTCAGTAAGACTTAGAAATTAAAGATACTGTGCTTTGCAATGTCTTTCGATTGAGTTATGAAGGTAGAAATTAAAGGCCGCTGCCAAATAGAGTCTCATTTCTAAATGGAAAACATCAGAATTGTGCCATCTTGGACTTTCTTTCCAGACTAAACGCACTTTGCTCTCCTAGACGATGGAAGCAACAGAATTTGCAGCTCTAGCCATCTCTTTTGCTACATTTTACCTTGTAATACCACACAAATCTGAAAATTTTCAGAACTAAAAACCTTCCGTAACATTAACTTCCCTTATGTTAACTTCTGATCTAAGTGTTAAAAGCAAAATTGGAAAAAAAAAAAGTTAATATGTTTAGTTACAGTCACTGCTATTTTAATAGACAACACTAACAGATTCAACAATGGTATTTCAAATGAATTTCTAATTCATTAGAATTAGAAAGGTGTTTATAATGATATTTCTCTTGAAGTCTCAGATCCCAGAGTCCAAGTGAAATCTTCAAGCAGAAACCAAGTATTAAGAACAGAATGCGTGGTCTGTCTTTTTGAAGGCTAAGGTTCACAACACACAGTCACGTTGCCACAGCTTGTAGCAATACTGGTGCCCTCACTCTGTTCTCAAGAAAACACTAAGAGTCAGAAAGATCCCTTTCCTGATGCCAAGCTGATTACAAAAACAGTGTTCCAGAAACAACCACAGGGAATGCAAGGTTATTTTCTTATTTTCAGGGTTGGTAATACATTATTTCAGGACTCACTCTTATCAGACTTTAGCTCCATTTTCCTATGGTCAGTTCTGACTTTCCAATAATTGGCTAAAAATGCAGCCACACTTTTGGAAATAGCACAATCCCTTGAAGACAGCAGACTACTTGAGGTAAACACTGTCTAACTGTTGAAACTATCTTTTCTTGATGCATAAACTTTTCACTGCATTTGTTTTCTCAAGACCAAAATAAAAAGATCTTTTCCTATCTACAATTTCTTCATATTTCAAGCAATTTGTTGGAATGGTATAAGGATACAACACTGCATGGAAAATAGTCCAAAAGTTGCTATGTTTTGAGGTGAAAAAGATTATCCAGAATTTTAAAAGGCTGATCCCTGAAAGAAGGCACTCTAAACACAGCTCTGTTAAGAAGATGTCACCAATCTTTGCAAGTTTGATCTTTGCCAGATAAACATAAACATGAAGACAATAATCCAGCTCTGGACTTCAAGTTTTTCAAGTTAGGCCTTTAATATCCCTAATGAAATTAAATCACACCACTTTGGAAAAAAAAAAAAAAAAAAAAGGTTTAACTTTACAATGCTTATTACTAAGTTTACACAATAATCCCAGTAAAACTGGGATAATTCCTGCTTCTGCTTTACTATTCTTTTTGGATTGCTGGTGACAAATGCAGCATTATTTCATCCTTAATGTTCAGACAGGTGAAAAACACAAAAGCTTTTCAACTTCTATAAAGATTCAAATATATCTTCACGAACTTGAGATCTAAACATTCCAGAAAAGAGTAAAAATGTTGTTAATTGAAACTCACTACAATTCAACTTCATGCAGAAAAAAAAATGCTTTGCCTCTTCCTTTTGTATTTCCACACAGCATCATTCATTAGATGATAGTTCCACAGAGCAATGCCTCTTGAGATAGTGAGGGGCTCCAAACAAATTCTCACACTGGTGTGAAAATGTATTTCTGAACTATACATATTGGCAATATGTTTTATGCCGATTCATTATTAAGCAGACTGTAGGACAAAGGCATTATTTAAGCAGCAATGCATAATGGTGAAAGCAATCTACCCAGTAATGTGATGGGTAAGTAAATGTGGAAATTGAATAAGAGAAAGTACTTCTTCTCTTTCTGCTAAAAAAAAAAAAAAAAAGCAAGCTCTCAGCTTATTGGTCCATAAAAGAGATGACTGTGCGTGTTCCTCTGTAATACGTGTTCTGTTAGTGAAGCATAGTTTAAACTGCCTAAGTTTTTAGGGCAACCCAAACTTTCCTTTCATGTAGGTTACTGTGAGCCTTCCCACATGCTGGAGAGCCACAGCCAAGAAGAATGAGATGTCAGCAAGAGAAACTGGCAAAACAGGATGCCTCCATTCCTTTGCTTTTACCTTTCAGTGCCACGTTCACATACAGTGTATGTATCTGCATACAGTGTAACTAAGGAGCTCTAAAACACAGTACCTAGGACAGCTCTGAGATGAAAGAGTTTGGGAAATTTGCTTTCCATGCCTAATTTCTATCAAGTGTGATGAATAGAAATGATCTACTAGCCTTTTAGAAATGAGAAAGAGGGAAAATACAAAACATTGCCAATGTCAGCTAAGCAGGGATCATTTTCAACTAGCATGAGTATTTGTCATTTAAACAGCGTTCCAGAAGCTGCCAAACTGACAATGCTTTTCAATTATAAGAAACAGTACGTCTGAAGTTTCTCTATTCCTAAAGGGTGACATCTGTCTCTGTGGCAGACTCTGCTCTGTAACTTAAAGTATCTGCACCATCCCTTTTACCTTGCAGCATTATCTGCTGTGTCACAAGGAGGTAGGTAGACACTCCCTATGGCTCCTGTTAACTTGGGCAACAGTCACATTGCCAAAGGATTAAAACTCACAGTTTTCACACTGGTCTGGTATAGAAACATACATCAACTTTTATTCTGTTTTTACATTGTTTCTTGATGGCTCCTAATAATATTGGCCCTTATTATTAAAAAAACACTATTTTGTTTATCAGACTTCTCACGTAAAGTGCACAACTCATAACAGGTGTTGTAGTCACTGCAACATAAAAAACTTTTCATCTTTCTGTCAGGATGGGTCATCCTCTCCCTTGCAAGAAGAGGATTGTTGTGACTGTCTCTCCATTCCATGGAGGAGAGAAAAAAAAAGCATCCCCAAAAGTATCCCAACAGTATCTCCAAATCCTTTTCTACCACAGCTGGGATCCACTGGCCCAGCAATGTTCTTCCTTTTGTAGGCAGAGATCCACTGAAAATACAATATGATCTTCAGCTGCTTCATCTCTTCAGCATTTCCTTCTCCCAGGAAGGGACACTGTCCCTCTCTGAAGAACAGAGTTGTGAGGATCAGCAGAAAGCAAAGGAGAGAGCTGCAGAAATAACTGCGCAGCTGTTCCACAAAGCAGAGAGGCACATGAGGAAGTTAATGTGGTGGGATTGTTTTTCTGCATAAACTGTGAAAGAATCCTCTCATTTGCTCACTCCTCATTAGCATACAACTGACATGCAACTCAGTACTTTCAAGACTGGTCCATGAGAATTAGAAAAATATCTGGTGGGAGATTTATCCTAACTTTACCGATTCAGCAACAGAAACTCTGTGGTACCATGGTCATATGAAAGCTAAATTGCAGCCAGTTTACCTGATTACTTTGTAATTTTAGTTCAATTTCATTAGCAATTTGTACGGAACGCTAATGACCATGAAAATACAGAATGAGCTATTTTTCACTCCTCTTCCAGGTGGGCAGATCTCTGAATTATTTCTCCTCATTAAGTAAAAAACCTTCCATTTGGTTGGCATGACAGTGACACAGGATCTTTCAACAGCTGTTTCAAAGACAGCTGGAAGCTACAGAGCATTCAGCATGGGAAACAAGAGTCTATTCCTCCGCATTATTAGCAGTTATGTGGGTAAATCCCCCCTCACTGAGTTAAGAATATGCCTCATTCAGCATCAAATTAATAGCCAGCATTTTCCTAATTCACCATAGCAACAATGAAATGATGGCAGAGGAATGAGAACAGCCTGGTAAAGCAGACTGTGTGTTGAGGAGCATAGATGAAGCAGACAGTAGCTTTCATTGTACACGTCTATCATATAAAGAGCTTTGACAGTGGTCAGTGCAAGAACAGCAGAAGAGCAAGAAAATGGTATGGATGATAATGTTCTATAAATACTGACAAAGTCTATACAGCGTATTCTTCTAAGTCTCATAAGCACTGCAGTTCCCCTCCAGGTGAATCATTTAGCATTTCAGCATCTTGACAGAAAACAATACTGCAATCTGGTATGAGAAAAAAATTGTGGTGTCCCATGCTTTTATAATGTAAGATAGGGACTCAATACATACACATCTTACTACCTTCAAAACTCCATCAGAGACCTACATAGCAGAGTTCATACTAAACTGTTATTACAACATAGAATCTATGAAAACAACCTGAAAATGATAAGCAAAAATTATTGCCATACAAATGAAAACCAAGCTATAGAAAAGCTAATTTCATACTAGCATGCAGGATGGTCATATACAATAGCAGTGTGTTCCAATTTGCATGGTGCGCATTCTTCTGAGGTTTTGTGCTCTCACAGACATAACAATGGAACACTATTCACATCAACTGAAGAAAACAAAATAAAATCTGGGAAAAATTGTTGCATACACCTAAAAGGTACCAAGCCATCACTTAAAAAAATCAGCCCTCATATATTCTACCTTCTGTTTCACTCTAAAAAAGACTGTTTTTCCATAATCAAATGTTGTTGTTTTTATAAAATTGTATCTCAAAACATCTTTTCAGAACCATCAAAACCAATTGAAGAAGTATAAAACACCAACAGTGGCGATAATTGTACCACGAACTAATACAAAAACGTAAAGTCACTGAACAAATCAAAGCAATTCCATCACAGTTAAACATGATGAGGAATTTCATACCACTAAGTCAGAAAACAGGCAGAAATATGATGACCAAAAAAATGAATCTCTAACAGATTAAAGTGTGAAAAAATATTAAAGTAAATGTATATTTTCTCAATATTGTGGAGTTGTACTCAAACCTTGCTCTAAGATGATAAGTGAAATAGCTTTGTAAACACACATCTCTGAGACACCAGGAAGTCAAAAAACTTGAGATGCTTGCTTCATGGCAACTGTTTTATATCCAGTACTTACATAATTCCACATTCACTTTGTACAAAATTCCACTGACCTCACATGCAATCAAGACAGCACCAGTGAAAACCATTCTGTGTTAGCAAAAGAACTCATTTATGGTCTGTGCTCACATCTGTTTACTTGCAGTTATTCTATAGGTACCTATTGTATAGGTAGAGCAGTGTGCCTGAATCGTATGTGGCTTTATAGACTTCTTAAATTTTGTACAATTATAGATACTAAGCAAGCGCCCAACGTGCACTTATTCTATTGACACAAGAATAAAAAATATCCTTGGATACTCTTAACTCATGAAATATGAAAGATGCATTAAAAACCCCCAAAATACCTAATTGCTTTTTCAGACACAAACCAGATGAAGGACTTGGAATGTGATGAATTNTTTTTTTTTTTTTTTTTTTTTTTTTTACCTTTTACACATTGTGTATAATTGCAAAGGCAATTACAGCTTTCCTCCTTTGTGTTTTTAACTCAGCTATGAGCAACATGTGATCACAGGTTAAATCCAGGGTTTGGGTTCTTTTTCTTTTTAGTTCATCTCTTTGTATTTCCAATGACAGTCGAAGATTGGAAATTATGCATTGCATAAATACTTATGACACATTCCTTGCTGCTTTGTTTAAACTATCTTAATCTCGTAGAAGCAGGTCATGCAAATGTCCTGTTTTCAATTTGGCCATACCAAGAACAGGTACTTTTTAGCGAGTACTAAAAATCTTTACAATAATGCATATGAATCTTATCCCTTCTGCCACACCTGTGAAATTTCATCATCTTCTCAAAAAAACATCCTAAGACTTTCAGGAATGGAGAAAAATATCCCCCCCCCCCCCCCCCCCCTCACTCACAGGAGGACAGCTGACTTAATAGCTTCCTCTTCCCAGCCTGAGCCTTTCTAAGCAATCCTTTGAACCAGTGCCCTTTCAGATTCAAATAGTATGACTAATAATTGCCATATATGTCTCAAAATCCGCTATGCCTATTAAGCTATAGTTAGTTTTCCTTCCACCTCTTACTACATCAAATAAAACCATCACCTTTTCTTAATGATCTTATTCTACAGGCAAACCCATTTGCCTTATCTCTCTTTCCTTATGTAGCCTTGAACCGCATTACAGTAAGCAACCCAGTAGTGCTGTAGGTAGCACACAGCACAGACACATTTGTTCCTCTGTTAGTTTAAGCCTATTGAGGTTTGTATTTAGGAGCTTTTAAAGATAATTGAGGATCTCAACCTTTTTGTTTACACAGGCCCTTGAAAACTTCATCTTCCTTTGACTTTAATCTGGTAAACCCTTGATGTTAGTTGTTAACCTGCTTGTATTAACAACTCCAGACCCTCATTACTACAGCAAAACAGCAAGCTTCTGTTCAGTTTGTGCACAAGGCAGGGGGAGGGGGACTAGAGTGAAAGGGAAAGTTTTATAGAGACAATTTCCACGAGCAAATCTCTTACATTTGAAGAGTTCTCTTAATACAGGATATCTGGACACATTATTATACCATTATTGCCTAAAAAAAACCACGTTGTAAACATAGAGGTGTTTACGGACCAGGAAATATTTAATTGCTAATAGAAGCCCCAGTAAAGAGATGCAGTTTCAAGGAAAAAGAAGGTGCTGTTTACTTTACAACTGTCTCTTTCTGAAAAGTCTTGCATTTATAGGCATCCCCTTGGTGAGGTCACTAGAAGTACCTTTCTTTCCCACAGTTGCTTTCACAGGCAATGGAGACACAGCAATTCTCCTTTCATTTAAGCTGATTAGGGCATCCTCATTTACACCTAGCAGGACCTCACTCGATCTGCTGTCCCAGTGCCTCAGGGTCCAACCTCCCATGAGACACACATGTGGCCTCAGCAGTGGTTTCTCCCCAGCACACACTGCAGCCACCAAGACTCTCATCTGAGTGGGGCAGTACAAAGACTTCTCTGCTGGCTGGCACTCAGACTGCTGCTGCTTCAGGTAACCACAGCTAAAACAGTGATTTCAACGTGACCTACAAGGTGTCCCACATTTCACAATGAGCTGGCACAGATGAATTTCTAGCACAAAGAAATAAGAGTGTTCTTTGGAGCACGTGGTGTTCCACAAATCAGTTAGAAATGCTGATGCTAGACAGCCACAACATTTGTGCTGATGACCTGTCTATTTATAGACAGAGGAAAAGCAGCAGCACACCCCCTCTCCTCTCCACTGCATCTCATACATCCTTTGAGGCCTCATTTAGGCAAGGGTCCAGATTTCAGCCATCGATGCCTTGCCATCACATCTGCAGGGGCAAAGTGCAAGTAGAACAGGAAGCACCAATAGAGTTCAGCTATCCCTGAATTTGCTCCAGTGTTCTGTCAGTACTCGGTGCTGACATTGCTGCTGCTGAGGTGGGCCACCAAGAATAAAAGCCACCAAGTTCAGGGGTCTGGCTGTCTAGTGAGAAAGACTTCCTTTGACATTCAGTGAATCCTTTCACTCTGTGCAGAATAAAGTTACCCCTGAGAGGAAACCAAAGTCAGTTCATGCTTGCCCCACACAAAGTTAGCAGCCTGCGCAGTTTCATAGATATAAAAATGTCTGTCTGATGGTCCAAATAACAGGATCAGAAAAATCCCAGAAAGCATGAAAAAAGGTACCTGTCAGACACTAGGGAACCAGACATGTGTAAATATATGATTATTATTTGTTTTCTTTTTACAAAAGTCAGGAAAGGTGATGTGGCTGAAAAGGAAATGCTAATTACAGCTCTCTCGAAAAGCATTTCTCGAGGTCCCAAAAAAAGGCTAGATCCTCTTCTCAGGTTCAAAGCACCCTCACTGTGCTGGACCAACAGAGCAGCACGGTTTGAAGTTGAAAAGAGGGATGGCGTGGTTGCTGCTCTTTGAAGAGTGGAATAAGAAAAAGTAGCATTTAAGAAGCTTGGAAAGGACTTTTAGAATATATACCTTTTTCTGGGAAAAAAATACATGTATATTTTAAAGTAGTAGAAGTTTAATGAGAAGTGGGAAAAATGTTTCATAAAACTTCATTTCAGTGATCCATCTTCTATGAATAGCACCTCTTTTCTCCCTCATTATTCCTCCCACCCAAGGAAGAGGTTCTGTGGCAGGACTGAAAAAGTCAGAAAACTGTATTGGTGGATGGATGTATTTTCACCCACTGCATATGCTTGGCAATGACAAAATATTTTTGCTTTATACATACACATGTATTTCTATAGTCACATACATATCCCATATATAAGTACACATATTTATACCATATATACACATGCTATATATCTAAGAGACCATACCCATGTATACATATGATAATCCTGCACGTGTATTAAGTGGAGCAAATTTAGACCTTGTTGTTACTGCATGTACTTAACCTTATGTTTAGAAATACAACCATCAGTTTAGACTTTGACAACAGTAAACTTGCATTATTACCTACTATTGATCAAAGCTTTACCTCAGACTTATGGGTAGCATATTGTCAACGGTTTACGGGCGTTAGGCCCGATTCCGTGACGAAGGGGACGGGGGACCCAAGGGCCCACACCCCGGGAAAAAGGGAAAAGGGGAAAAGGGTAAGGAGATGGCCCTGAGAGCAAAGAACAGTGGCAACAATCTGAGGAGAAACAAACTAATTTACTAAATAAAATATCAGAATGCAAAACAACACACTATAATACAATATAATTACAATTTAAGGTGATAAATCCAATACAGAGAGAGAGAATGTCCCAAAAGCAAGGTAGGCCTTACTCTACTACCGACGATAGGACGGCTGGAGAGCGCGGTGCTGCCAAGACGAGAAACGGCGGAAAAGGGACGAGGTCTCGTGATTTGCAAGTTTTTATAGTGCGAGCTTTTATCTTTTCCCTCCGGCTGGAAAATGGTAACAGAGGAGAAAAGTACCGTGGGGAATGTAGTAGTCTTTCTCTTCTGAGAACTAGGTACATCCACTACATGATGTTATGATGTGGAATACCAATAACCGAAAATCACAAAACCATGACATATATTCTTCTCAACGGACACTGGCACAAGAGAAATCAAGAGAAGACCCCATGTATTCCCTCTCCTGAAAAGGTGGAGAATCACTTACAGTTACAAACGTAACATGAAATTTCCTCTAAGATTCCATAAATATGCCGGAAAAAAAAATGGAATGCCTTGTGCTTATCACTACAGCTAGAAAGTATTACCACTGAACCAAACATCACTTTTTTTTTTTGTGATGTTTCTATACCCTAGCACTAGAGTACAACCGGGGAGGGATGGGATGCTATCCAGAGAAACCTAGACAGGCTTGAGCAGCACTCCCAGGAGAACCTCATGAGGTTCATGAAAGGCAAGCGCAAGGTCTTGCACCTGGGTTGTGGCAACCCCCACTACCAACACAAGCTGGAGGAGAAAAGGATTGAGAACAGCTCTGCCAAAAAGGACTTGGGGGTACTGGTGGATGGCAAGCTGGACATGAGCCAGCAATGTGCACTGGCAGTCCAGAAAGTAAATCGTATCCTGGACTGCATCAAAAGAAGTGTGGCCAGCAGGGCAAGGGAGGTGATCCTACCCCTCTGCTCCACACTGGTAACACCTTACTTGGAGTACTGTATCCAGATGTGGCGTCCTCAATATAGGAGGGACATGGACCTGATGGAGTGCCTCCAGAGGAGGGCCACAAAAATGATCCAAGAGATAGAACACCTCCCCTACAAGGACAGGCTGAGAGAGCTGTGGTTGTTCAGTCTGGAGAAGGCTCTGGGGAGACCTGAGAGCAGCCTTTCAGTAGCTAAAGGGGGGCTATAAGAAAGAAGGGGACAGACCCTTTAGCAGGGTCTGTTGTGATAGGACAAGAGAAAATGGTTTCAAACTAAAAGAGATTTAGACTGGACATAAGGAAGAAGTTTTTTACAGTAATAGTGGTGAGGCACTGGAACAGGTTGCCTAGTGGTGTGGTGGATAGCCCATCCTTAGAGACACTCAAGATTAGGCTGGATGGGGCTCTGAGCAACCTGATCTAGCTATAGGTGTCCCTGTTCATCTCAGAGTTGGACTAGATAGCCTTTTAAAGTTCCCTTCCAACTCAAACATTCTATGATTATGTAGAAAATTAAAAATTTAATTGAAAATGAGCAGCATTGCATCAAATCAGCATCTTATCTCTTATGGTGGTCAAAAATTATAATAAAATAGTAAAACAAGCTCATGTATTTTCTCTTGATTATTTATTTTTTTGCCATGATACTGTTTAGTTTTGGGTTATGTTCCATGCATGTACTCCCTAGAGTACAGACTGGATTTTCTTGACCTGGTATCACTTCATCATATTTTTTAAACAGATTCAAGATCACACAGACAAGACCAAGCTGTACAGAGTATGATGAACAGCGCATAAAAGAGCAGGAGTAAATTTTATCTCTGGACAAAACTCCACTTTAGAGTAGGATCATGTCTCATGCCAAACAGAGAGATACAAATGTGAACAGAGGAGCTAAGATGCCTCCCTCCATCACAAACACAGTCCCCAAAAAGGGGGCAGTTGTAAAGCAATGCAGACTACTAATGGAAAAACACAGCACATGTAATGAATCACCAGAACTGAGCCAACATGGAGAGAAAAATGCTCTGCTACTGATTTTGATCTAGAGCTGATTACCCTTCCACAGGCAACAACGAGATTAGGAAGCAGATACAAGTTTTCCAATTTTGTCTTAATTGACCTTAATCATGGTCAATTTTACTGCCATCACCATGGAAGTATGAGAACACTATTTTAAGATTTCTGCTGATATTTTAACATTTGAGATGCTGTGAATGAAAGCCAGCTTTGAATTTCTTCCATATGCAACATTTTCCATTTTACTGATGTCCTGGGTTGAATGTAGGCACAGGATTGCAGTATCACGTGTGGACTGAAGTAGGAAGGGACCACTAGAGGTCATCTTGTCCAACAGCTCTACTCAGGCTGAGTCATGTACAGCAAGTGGCCCAGGCCTGCATATCTGGCAATATCTGAATATCTCAAAGCATGGAGATTCCATCATGTCTCTGGGCAAACTGGTACATTGCTCAGATGAGTAGGAGTTACACACATAGAATCACAGAATGGCTTAGGTTGGAAAGGGCCTCAAGTATCATCTAGTTCCAACCTCCCTGCCACAGGCAGGGTAGCCAGCCGCTAGATCAAATACTAGATCAGATTGCCCAGGGCCCCATCCAACCTGGCCTTAAACACCTTCAGTGACAGGGCATCCTCAACTTCTCCGGGCAACCTGTTCCAGCACCTCACCACTCCCTCAGTAAAGAACTTCCCCCTGACATCTAACCTAAGTCTCCCTTCCTTTAGTTTAAAACCATTCCCCCTTGTCCTATTGCTATCTGCTCACGTAAGAAGTTTATTTCCCTCATGTTTATAAACTTTCTTTAAATACTGGAAGGTCACAGTGAGGTCTTCCCACAACCTTCTCTTCTTCAGGCTGAATGAGCCCAGCTCCTTCAGCTTATCTTAACAGGAGAGGTGCTCCAGCCCTTTGATCCTCTTCATAGCCTTCCTCTGGACCTGCTCCTACGGCTCCACATCTTTCCTGTCTTGGGAGCCCCAAACTTGGACGCAGTACTGCAGCTGGGGCTTCACGAGGGCAGAGTAGAGAGGGACAATCACTTCCCTCGCCCTGGTGACCATCTCTTCTGATAGAACCCAGGATACCATTGGCCTGCCAGGCTGCAAGTGTACACTGCTGGCTCGTATTAAGTTTTTCCATCAGCCAGGACCCTTAAGCCCTTCTCAGCAGGGCTACTCTCAAGGTGTTCTTCTTCCAGTCTGTATACATATCTGGGATTACCTCAATCAAGTGCAAAAGCTTGCACTTTGCTTTGTTGAACCTCCTTAGGTTCACAAGGGCCTGCCTTTCGACTTTATCAAGGTCCCTCTGGATAACATCCCTTCCTTCTGCTGTACCAACTGCACCACTCAGCTTCGTGTCATCAGCAAACTTGATGAGAGTCCACTCAATCCCATCATCTATGTCAGTGATAAAGATCTTAAAGAGTACCAGTCCCAAGAGGGACCCTTGGGGGACACTGCTCATTACCAACCCCACCCCTGCACCTAGAGCCATTCACTACAACTCTCTGTCTGCAACCCTCCAACCAATTCCTTTTCCACTGAATATCCCACCCTTCAAATCCATCTCTCTCCAATTTAGAGATAAGGATGTGGTGGGGGACCATGTCAAAGGCCTTGCAGAAGTCCAGGCAGACGACATCAGCTGCCTTCCCTTCGTCCACCAATGCCATCACTCCACCACTTGCATGACGATGTGGGAGGAAAAGATAGGACAGGAACTAAAATCTTGTCCCCCTGCCCCAGGAGTTAGCTTGTGCCCTGTGATTCCATACCCAGAAACTGCTGCTTGTCAGGGTTCTTTCCCGGCCCTGGTTATTTTTGCATTTCTCAGTCCAATCTTGTATGAATCACTTGAGGTACTTATCAGCCCCCACCGTCAAAACATACATAAGCTGACATTATATGAAAACAGTGTCATTGTTTTTGAAGATATGCCTCCCACACAGTAGTTGCCAGAGTGTATGAGATCTATGGCCAGCACCAACTTCTGTCCCATCACACAGTAAACAGAACTAAGCATTTCCAAAAGAAAGGACAAAAGCCTTTCAGTGGACAATTAGGCATAGATATCCCACTGTCGGTAATCTCTTGTTGACTGACTGGCTTATGGACTGGCTTGAAGCATACAGACTCTCCTCCCTTACAAATTTTTATCCCAACTAGCAAGATTGTAAGTATTTCTATTTGTCATATGCAAGGCTGAATCCTCGTTTCTGTGGTACTAAATTCACCACTTCAGCTGTAAAGCCTTTCATACTCTTTTCTACAGACATCATGTTTTCTTTTAGATATGAATGATACAGTGCTTGGTGGAAGCGTATACTGCTTAAACAGTATCAAGAATAGTGCTGACACTTTAAAGTACTGAAAGAATTCCACTCCTTATTAAATGTACCATTATAATTTTCTGGTGAACTACCTTCTAAAATCAAATGCAGACAAAACTCCATGGGGCTTCACCAGGGAAACAGAGGAACTCACATGGATAAGTTAATAGTTGAGTAGCAACACCTTCATAATTTAGTAGTCTCTTCCACATATCATAACATACGACCAGAGCAATGTGCTAGAATAAGAATACTGTGTATTCCACTATAGAGGAGACGCACTACGTTTATCTTGCTTTGTTCAAGTTACATTATTTTCAGTATATAGGGTCACGATACTCTACAACTGATTCTATTCACTGATAATATCCCATGTATGTAAACTCACTAGCGTAATTTTTGCATCGTGGTAACTCATTTTTATATCTAGTACAGTTTTATGAATGTTCAGAACTTCATAAGTTACCAGTAAGTACAGACAGTTGAGATAGTCTTCAGTGAAAGTTAAGTTAAAGGAAATATGATATGCACAGTCAAAAAAAAAAAAAAAAAGGTGCAGTTAAAGCACTTTTCCCCATGAAAAGCAATGAAAATACTGGAAATTCATGGACTCATAGAAGATGAAAATAGTTTGGACTTCAAGAAGTCATGTTGTTTTTATCTCCTCCCAAAATAAGATGAATTATACATAATTTAGGTCATCTAAACTATCTCTCAGTTTCTACAGTGCTGTCCCTTATTATAGCTGCATTTTATGTGTCATGTCTTAAGTAGCCTGACTCACTAGGTATCTACAATCTATCATATATAACTCAAAATAATCTGTTCAATATTGAGAGCATATTTGCCTAATTTTCCCTCTAGCAGGAGCTCCTTTTTATCCCCCACATAATTGTTGTAATTTGTGGTGTTTATCCCACCAACATAGTTTGCAGAACTGTCTGAAATAGCTCAGCACATCTGATGTAAATGTGCACAGCAGTTTTCAGTGCACTTCCCCAGCTCTGTACATCGCTCTTCACTTATACAAATGTTAGATCAATCTAGTAGCTCTCACCAAGCAACAACACTTGGGTGCTGACAAACAGTAATAACTGGTTTGAGAAAGATCTCAAAATTTTTGTATATTCAGAAGTTGCAAAGACTAAGTTTTGCATTCGCTGTATTCCTTTCCAGTTCTGCAGTTCCAACCAAAGAACTGGTTAGGTCATTTCTCACAGGGGTATGATTCATTATTCCCAGGAGACAGAAGATCAAAAACCATAAAAAGTAAAGACTGTTTCAGGTTTCTGTTGAGACTTTTGTTGCATTCAGGCATGGGTTCTGCCTCTTTGCAACTCAGATCAGTTGTGTTAAATTAAACAAAGACATTCCTGAGGAATCCAAATGAAGTGTGACTAAATTCTTGTCTCCAGTACCTCCTAAACATGGTTAAAAATTAGACTTCCTTTAGTTACTCTAGAGATTGAAAAGTCTTAACCCAACATGGGGTATTCAGCCTCATATTGGTTTTAAGCAATTCCTTAATAATGCTTCTTTTTTGTACTTCCCAGCATGCAGTTTTGTTTAGTGGATTTTTTTTTTTTTGAAGGGCCTGTTTACCCTAAGGACAAAAGTATTTTCCTTTCTCAAGTAAAAGTCCCACCGACATGGCCAAGAGCCTATTTCACTGAAAGAACGGGTATGAATGGCAGGGTATTTCACTGAGAAGAAAGTGGCAAAAACTTTGAGTCAAGAATTCAGGTGATCTACATTAAGTGTCAGAATTATGCCAATGCCCCTCAGGGTTGAATCTAAACAAATATCTGGATCCTTGACACTGCTACTGACATTATATTACACTAAATAATAGTTTCCTTCCTCCTTAACCCAAGAAAGTTCCAGCACAACATAGATGAAATATTACACTGACCGGGGACCAGGAACCTCACCAGAAATTCCAGAGATTAGTGTCTGCAGATCAGACACTCAGATGGCTGGGGGAAGACATTTTATCAGCCACTAGAAAACATATGCAACTTTGATCCCACTGTTTCATGTTGGGTTTCTGTTTCTCTTGGCACGTGTTTGCTGTATCAAATGCCACAATACTGATGAATTTTCAAAGACCATATGATATCACCAACACAGTGCAAATTGAAAAAAATGTTCAAGTTGAGACTCAATGCCACTGTAAACCCATAGCCCTTGTTTTTTTTGGTTCAATCAAGTGTGGACTGAGAAAAAATACGTTACCGCACTTTGAAAGCGTGCCCTGGAATTCCTCCCATCCCTTCCTCACTTTATAAAGGTTATTGCTGAAATGCAGTAAACAGGCATTAATAGAGATCATATTCATCTTTAGAAATGAGCAACTGCTGGCTTTGCAAAGCCATGTTGACATTTTGCCACCCTGCTCTGCTGCCAGTTGAATTTGGTAATTTAATGAAGTAGAGATCTAACAAATGTGCAAACCTCGGTGGATTATTCAGCATCAAGGTTTGCATTACAGCGTGTGAAAAAAAGGATTAAAGAAGTACTTTTTAGTTATAGAAAACCCTGAGCACTGGATTAAAATGCAATAGAGCTGGCAAGAAGGATACAGTATCTATAGAATTTAATGGTAACCTGGCTCTAGTAGACCCTACGGCTTCCATTTCAATACAGCATTTTCTTCTTAATCCCTTGTTTGCCAGCAGTAATACTGCTGAATTAGATTGGCCACCAGGCTGTGGATATTTACATAAAAATTAGGCAAATGTCTTTAAGGAAAAAAATTGTATGGCTTCTGGATATTAGAAAGGTTTCTTAACTTTGAACTCTGCTGCTTCTGTGAATCTCTGCTAGGTTTAAGAGATCAGGAGGAGAACTCCTTTTCACTTACAGCAGCCAGCAAAAAACTTCTAGCCATTATCCGCCGCAGCAAGAGCTTCACATTGAAAGCTGAGGGGTGTCAATTTATAGAGTCTATCTGTACTAGGTTAACATTTTGTTGGTTAGAAAAATGAGCAGATCCTCAGCTGGTTTAAATTGACAGCCCCATCCTGACTTTAGAAAACTAACTTTTGTTTATATTTGCTTTGAAACAAAAATAACTGATGGACAGAAATAGGTTCTTATAAGAAAAAGATTATCCTTACCCACTGGATATTTTTCTCTGGTGCACTTCAGCATTTCTTCCCCCACTTCATACATTTATTCACTCTTAAAGCAATTTCATATGTTCTTTTCCAATTTTCTGGAATGGGAGAGTAAAAATCTTCACCTGGCATCATAGGGCTGAAAGATGAAATACAGAAACAGCCCTGGCTACCAGCAGCCTAGACTGGGGAAACAACCGAGTACTGGAGCTGAAAGAAAGCTACTCCCTTGTTATAGATGGGTGGTCTCAGCATATCCACTGTCACTGGTGGATGGAAAGCAGGGAAGTGCATAACAGATCAGAAGGAAAGATAGAGGGATGATGCCAGCCAGTCATGAAATCAGAAGACACGCAGAGGAAGAAGCATCAACAGTTTCTAGAAGCTATTACATCTCCCCTTCATGGTTTTGTTTTTTGCACCCACTATTGCACCACCTTAGGAACAAAGCCAAGGGGTGCTCAGAGTGACCAACCCACCTTCACCCACCAGGCAAGCTTACTAGGCTTGAGTAAGAGGTGTTTTTCCATGTGTCTGTCCATAGGAATAAAGGATGAGGGTTTGACTAGGTGGCTATTCAGAGCATCGTTGTACTCTCACAGGAGGTAACACTCCTAGGGTTCAGACACCACTCCAGTGAGCAGATGAAGTACATTATATTAATTTAAATTGTTTTGATGGGAGAGAGTAAGAGCAGATCATGTGAATGCATAATAAGGAGAGCACTTTACAGAGAGAGAGAGAGAGAGAGAAGTTGGGTTTCAAATTCATTTAGCAGAAATAAACTAACATCTTCCACGTCCCAGGGCAGCATTCAAGAGGACAGCCCTTCTCCCTGGTCTCTATCACACCCACAGCCACCATGGAGGGTGATTACCTTTAATGTTAACCAAGCAATTTCCCAAGTCAACCAAATAGCTTTTGTTAAAAAGAGGAATTAAATTAGGGGTAAGGTTCTGCCACAAGTACGGGTGCTACTCTATTATGTTCTCTTAAGTCTTTCAGATAAATAGCATTTTTAAAATAGACTACATAGCTCCTGTCTTGCATCTTCCCATTCATCACATTTCACTGGTCAGAAGACCTAATGAAAAAATAAAGAGCTCCTAAAACAAAGAAATCAATAACTCAAACTTTGTTTCTTACTAAACACAGGCTTGTATGTGGTTATATTCAATAGCTGTGATTTGTTTATTTGAAGCAAGCCACACTATTTCATGCTTTATTGCAAATTATCTGATTCTAGCAACTTAAAGAGATCTTCTAAATAAAGCTTACTCCAATTATTTCATTATGTAAAAGAGAATACCTTTACTGAACATAAATGTCCTATCTTTTTCTATTCCACATTACTTTATTAGAACTCCTCTCTCTGGTCTCTTCTGTACTATGAATAAGGTGGAGAAAAGTCCTTTTTTCTTCCTTCCTCTCCCCTACTCTGCCCCCTCCCATCTCCACCCCTTTAAATAAATGCCTCTAATATATAAATAAATGCTCCCTTGTGCCAGAGATTGCAACTTCTGCCTTCAAGAGCAGTTGTTAGTACCCTTTGTATGTTTTCCTTAAGGAGAAAGGTGCTTTTTCTTCTAAAAGGACAGGGCTTGCTTACCCATTTTAAGCTTAGCTAGCTATTATTGCTAGTAGGTAGTAAAGCCAAGATAGTTTCTTATTTCCTATAATTCATCTTGTTCCTCCAGCACCTCTTCACTGAGGCATGGCAAAAATTGGGAAATAGAGCAAAGTGTTACTTGTGAAAAGGAAGATCATAGAATGGCTTAGGTTGAAAGCTACCTTAAAACCCACCCAATTTCAATCCCCCACCGTGGGCAGAGCTGCCACCCACCAGCTCAGGCTGCCCCATCCAACCTGGCCTTGAGAGCCTCCAGGGATGGGGCACCCACAGCTTCCCTGGGCAGCCCATGCCAGAGCCTCACTGCCCACTGTGTAAAGAATTTCTTCCTAATATATCACCTAAATTTCCCCTTTTTTAGTTTAAAACCATTCCTAACTTGTTCTAGCATTGTCAGACCATGTAAGAAGTTTCTAAGCACCCTTTAAGTACTGGAAGGCCACAATGAAGTATTCCCAGAGCCTTCTCTTCTCCAAGATGAACAAGATGCCCATAGACTACATAGCACAGCCTATAATATTCGGTTACATATCCTCAACATAACCTGTCATAACCACTTTTGCCTATCCGGTTAAGCAAACAAATATTCCTAGCTCTAAAAGCATGATGTAAAAGGGGGAATGGATAAAGGAAAAATAGCATGTGAAAATAATGACTCGAATAAAATGAGAAGGAATTTAATTTTACAGTCTTTCATCTCTGTGTTTCACCCCATCCTGCTCATAACTGTGCTGATTGTGCTGCAGTTTAAGAAAGTATCTGCTTAATACTTTATGTTAATTTCATACTGACTTTACCCTCATCAGCCTTTAACCTGTGCAGACTTAACCAAGACGTATTTTAATTACAGTCTCTCTGAGGAAATCACAGTTATTTTTCAGTTGTACAGATGGAGATTTCCATAATCAGAAGAAATTCCTTGGGCACATTTCCTCAATATTAGCCTTTACTAACCTCAGAAAAACTCTGTGCTTCTTCCTCAAGCATTCCCTGTTCTTCCTATCCTGACTCTGGGGTGCTTCACAGATTCTCTTCACCTCATTTATCATAGTTGGCTCAGATCCCTGGGGCTGGATGCAAGAGAGCGTGCGACTGTGCAAGCTCACAAACAGCTTAAGGAAGCACTCCTGCACTACACACCCTTTCTTAATTTGTGCATAGTTATTATTTTAATCAATATCTCTGTAATTAAAATCCTGCATGATCAATTTTCTGGCCTTCTTACAGCCTCTCTAATTTTTAAAAAAAATGCATTTCCCAGTCCCCAAACTCTACTCTGATGTTGGCTGTTCCAAGAATCACCAAGCTCCCTTCACTGCTTTCAAGTTCTACAGATGCTGTCCTTGGCCATGTCAGCTAATATATTTTCTAAGATTTCTCATTACCAACTTAATAAAATCATCCACCAATATTGTCAAGTCCCTGTTTGATTCTGCTTACTCTTCGCTAAATGCTGTATTAAGTCTCTACTCATTTTCTTTGTTCAGTTTCGCCTCTCCCATTCCAGCAATGATACAGCCATTAGCTCTGAAGTGATTCAACCTACATTCAATAATCTTGAGCTTACGTCCTGCTTCCCCAAAAATCCACAGTGCAACACCAACACAAGACAGGTGAATATGTGTGTGCCTCTTGAGGGCTATTCACACTTCAAAACATTGATGTGCGCAGAGCCATTCATATAAGACTTGATTTCCACCAAAGCCTTGGCAGCTAACCATCAGAAACAACGTAATGTCTCTGAAAGTCAACAAAGTAATTTCATATATGGTCCTCTACCTGCTTTCCAACTGGATAACCTGAAGATCTTGGACAGACCAAAGAGGACAAGCAGTGATCATGGAAAGAACAACTTTTTTTTTTTTTTTTTTGCTTTTATTTAAATGAGTAAGCATTTCTGTCCTTTGAAGCTAATTAGAGACTTTATCCCTTATCTTCTATTCCCCGAATCCTTCCTCCCTAAAAAAGAGCAGGATGAGTTCTTGTAGGGCAGCCTTCACACAGTATAGCTTCTTAAAAAGAATAGCAACTCTAATAATCCAATTCTAAGAGAGAACTTAGTTCTCTCTTACATACCACAAATTTACTTAGTCCTGTTACAGCACTTATAAAAGCAGAAAACCTCTGAGTGTACTTAAGTTTCTATCTTCTTACTCTGGCTGCTTGGATTTTTTTTTGGTTGGTTGGCTTTTGTTTGTTTGTTTTTCCAGCTGGGAACTGTTCAGGGCAAAGGATTGTTCTATGGCATGTATTTGTACAGTGCCCAGTACAATGGGTTTCTCCAGGTGCAGAAGAAATAAAATATTAATAAGCTGTTATTCCAGGCTTCTGCTTCTGAATTTATGAAAACTACTGGCAACAAATCTTATACAATACCATAAATAAAAATATATATTTTCTTTCTTCTTTCATTTTCTAAGAAAAAGGTCTGAACTTCCTTTCAAAATCTGTGATCTTTTTTACAATTAAATTATTGATGCCAGTATGTAATGCTGCAGAAGTATTCCTCTCTGTTCTCCTGACTGTCATGCCAACAGTTGCAGTCATGAAGTGGAGGTTACATTTTCAGAAACATAGAATGGCTTGGGTTGGAAGGGACCTCAAAGATCACGTAGTTCCAAACTCCTTGCCACAGGCAGGGTTGCCAACTGCTAGATCAAGCACCAGATCAGGCTGCCCAGGGCCCCATCCAACCTAGCCTTAAAAACCTCCAGAGATGGGGCATCCACAGCTCATCTGGGCAGCCTGTGCCAGGGCCTCCTCACTACCCTCTCAGTGAAAACCTTCTCCCTGATATCTAACCTACATCTCCCTTCTTTTTATTTCAAACCATTCCCCCTTGTCCTATCACTATCTACTTGTGTAAAAAGTTGATTTTCTTCATATTTATAATCTCACTTTAAATATTGGAAATCTGCAATAACATCTCCCTGGAACTTTCTCTTCTCCAGGGTGATCAAGCCCAACTCCCTTAACCTTTCTTCATAGTAGAGGTGCTCCAGCCCTTTGATCCTCTTTGTGGCCCTCCTCTGGACCTGCTCCAACATGGAGATGTCTTTTCTGCACTGGAGGCCCCAAACCTGGATGCAATACTCCAGCTGGAGCCTCATAGGGGCAGAGCAGAAAGGGGACAGTCACCTTCCTCATCCCACTGCCACCCCTCTTCCAATGCCCCAAGCATACACAGTTGGCTCATGTTAAGTTTTTCATCTACCAGGATGAAATCCTTTGTCCTTCTCAACAGGGCTGCTCTCAAGTAATTCTTATCCTATTATACCTGGGATAACCCCAACCCAAACACAGCACCTCAAACATAGCCTTGTTAAACCTCATGAAGTTCTTGTGTGCCCACTTTTAGAGCCTGTCCAGGTCCCTCTGGATGGCATCCCTCCCTTTTATGATGTCAACTGCACCACTCAGATTGGTTTCATCAGCAAAATTGCACTTGATCCCATCATCTACATTACTGATAAAGATGTTAAAGAGTACAATTCCCAAGAAAGATCCCAGAGGACATCACTCATCACCAGCCTCCACCTGGACAATGAGCCATTTATCACAACCCTCTGGCTGCAACCATCCAGCTAATTCCTTATCTACTGAAAAATCCACCCTTCATACCCATATCCCTCCAATTTAGAGATAAGGATGTGGTTCAGAACCATGTCAATGACCTTGAACAAATACAGGCAGACGACATCACTTGGCTTCTCTTTGACCACCAGTGTCGTCACTCCATCATTGAAGGCCACTAGATTGGTTGGGTTTGATCTGCCCTTGGTGAAGCCATGCAGGCTGCCTTGGATCAACTGCTCATCCCCCACATGCCCTAACGTGCCTTCTAGGTGGATCTATTCCATGATCTTCCCAGGCACAGAGATAAATCTCACCAGCCTTTACCTCTCCGGGTCTTCCTTTCTCCCCTTCTTGAATATGGGATTGATTTTTCCATTTTTCCAGTCACTGGGAACATCATCTGACATCCATGACTATTCAAATGTGATGGAGAGTGGCTTGGCAACCAAATCAGCTAGCTCCCTCAGGACCCTGCAATGCATGTTGTGTGTCCCCATAGACCTGTACATATTGAGTCTCAAGAGGCAGTCTCGGATTTGATCTGTTCTTACAGTGGGGGGGGATTTTGCTCCCCTACTTTCCACCTAGAGGTTCAGGAGCCTCACATTCTGAGGAAGAGTTTCTGAACCTAATCAGACTTAAGTCAAATGGCAAAACTCCCCCTGAATTCAGTGATTCAGGATTGAGTCTTAATCACTCTCCCATGAACATTAGGCAGTATTTCCCCCCAGCCTGCCATGATCTTGCACCTGGGATCTTAGTCTCTGCTGGTGAAAATTAGGCAGCACAGATGTATGAATCCCTGTAGATCAATTCACGCTATCTGAAGACTGAAACTGAAGACGGTCTCATCCCCCTTTAATAAAAAAAAACAAACCTTCAACAACAAAAATAAAAAAAAAATCATTCACTCCCTAATTAAATGACCACATTCCTAATCAGATTTTCCCATGAAGATGAATTCAATGCACCACTGCACAGTACAGGAGAAAAACTAGCAGCTGGAGTACCTGATGCTGAGATTTTTCAAAGGTCTCTCAGAGAGTTCGGCACTCACATGGAGTTGTAAGAGGATTTCTGCCAATGAATTCAAGAGGCCAAGAATATTCGGCATTATTTGCACATTAGCTAAGTCTGCATTAAGAAATATGAAATCAACACAGGGTATATATCTATTTGTCTGAAGAAACAGTGATGCACAATTACTACAAATTTGTGATCCAAACTACAAAGCAATTTCTCAGAGCACTGAATGTTAAAGGTTCCTTGTGAAATGGACCAGGTGAAAAGTGCCCCCTACAACAACAGATAGGTGTAAGGCACCATGCAGATACCCAAATTTGCCAAGTGCTACACAAGCTGGCCTACAGAGAAAACATCATATTTCCTTCCTTATATACTCCTCACACGTCTTTCACTCATGAACTTGCACCTCTGCTGTTTCCCCCCTTTGTATTCAAAATGAGATGGTGCAACAAAGCATCTCTCCTTTATGAAGGTTTCCTGCTGGCATGAATTTCCTCTCCTGTCCCTTACTCATACTGGCTCTTCTAGAATACTTTCAGCCCACCTGTCAGACAGGCAGCAGCTCAAGTACTTTTCACTTGAGCCTGAACACATCCCTAAATGAAACTCAGCTCATCTTCTTGTCCTACCAAACTTTCCCACTCACTACAGCTTCCAGCTTTCACCGCAGCCACACAAGAGCTCTCAGCTACCCTAAGCAACGCTTCTCTTGCCTTTTCAGCCCTCATAAACTGATGGCCTTATGCAGCTGTTACACTGCTAGCCAGTGTTACCTAACAGTATCTGTTAATAAATACCATCATGTAATGAACCTGTTGGGACATTCATTACTAGATCTGCTAAGGACAAAGCATCTAGTCAATGAAGCAATAAGCTAGTTCAGCATTCACTTGTAAAAGTTATTCCATTATCAGCCAGGAAAGTGAGGTACACAGATAATAGCAAAACCAGCAAGTTTCAAGCCTCAGAAAAGGGACTAGATATCTCCTATGGAGCATTGTTTTTAAACAAGCCATTTGCCCTCGAGAGCCCTAATTAAATTTCCTGTGTTTCTTGTGCTTGCCTTCTTCCATCTCTCCTCAGTTCGCAGAATGAAAGCCTACATCACTGTTTTTGGAGTACCTACAGAACCAGCCTGCACTCCTACTGATCTGGTAGGACACGCGGCAGCGAGGGCTGAAGAGGAAATTAGGCCAAGCAACTATGTGCAGTCACAGAAGGGCTCTCCCAGCAATTCACCCTCAGCATTTCATGAAACATACGTACTAAGCTGCACCCTCATTCATGACCTCAACTATTATGTAGACTGCCTATAAAAGGAGCTGATCATTAACACACTGAATCCTTTCCTGTTCTGAAGCACTGCCTCATACCCATAGCTCATTGTGAGGCTGGGGCAGCAGATGAAAGCAAGTTACACTTACTTTCAACATGAAGCATAAAAGAGGAACAGACTGGGGTTGGACTTGATGATCTCCAGAGGTCCCTCCCAACTCCTACAATTCTGCGATATTTCAAATGTGGCTTGGCGCACACACACACACTGACACAAGGGGATAGAAAGTAGGGTAGAAAGGTATCTCTAAGCATCTTGCAATTCATACCCACACACAGTAATGAGATCAAGACAGTATATTTCTTTATTCTGAAAATTTCCAGTGAACTATCACATACTTATTGCTGAACATAGTTTTTTTTTCCACCCATCTTCCTAAGAAGTAGTTGTGTTGAAAACTTTTTAATAAACAGGTCACTTCAGGAAAGGCCACCTTGTCAATGTCTCTATAGCACTACACAAAGTGTGCTATCCTGGCTTAAAAAAAAATTCCTTTTGTTTCACAAAAGTGAAGAAAGCTTGTGGCAGTAGTGCACCATGTTAGGGTAACATCACATTCCCGAACTTCAGCAGCTGCTATCATAGAGGGGTGAGGGACAGATTTTCTTGAAGTAGGATTTTGTTTGGGCCAGCTCCTTTGTTTTGACTAGAGGTGGTGAGTGCCATCAATGTTACATTATTAACAAGAACCTTGCTTTGGCATTAAAGGGAAAAGGGGTTTTATGAGAACATCACAATATTTCAGAAGAAAGAATAACCAAGCTTTCAATACCCGTCAAAAACCACTTGTTTGTCTGATCTTTCCTTTTTAGCTGGCAATAAGCCTTTGCAGTCAAGTTCAGAGAGATTACATCTTGATTCAAAAGTATATTAAGAACAGCTGAAATATCAGAGGAATTCAAAGTAGAGAAACACCTTGGAACTATTAGGTCTGGAGGCACTAGATCTGCTGACATAGCGTTTCCCAACAACTCAGTCTTTTGCTTCTGAAAGCCATTCTTGGGTGCCTTTTCAAGGCAAAAGGCACATCTCCAGAAAAAAAAAAAATTACACCCTTTGAAGTATAAGACAAGCCCCTCACCATAAGGTCACAATTTCCATTCCAGTGCTGTATTAGAAAATTTACATCCAAAGCCATCAATAGGGAAACCCCAGATACCAATTTGCAAATTGTATAAAGATAAAACAGGCCATGTGTGTAGTTTGTACAGCCTCAGAGAAAGATTTTTATTCTGCTAAAATTGAAATAGAATTTGACTACAGAGGAAATTCAGATATTTATGATAATCACAGATATTTAAACTTTTTGAAAAGATCCTGAATGTGCTGCATATAAGGAGTTTCTGAAATGTGCACACTTGCACAGAGAAGTGCTTTGAAGTTGAGGTGCATGGTATCGCACTAGAGGTCAACCACATCCTCAGGTCTCTGCAAGAACCAGTTCCTCCTTTCTCTATAAGCAGCAGGGTCAAGTCTGACTTTCCTCGAACACTTAGTGAGAATGAGCTCCCTATCCCCACTCCAGTGTACATTCAGAGAACAAAATCCTGCTCTCCTTAGCTAGATCTGCCCTATTTTTGCAGGACTGAATGCTAACAGCAGTTCTTCTCTTGGTATGTTGAAATTTCTGCCTATCACATTGATGTTGGCTCACCGGATACTTACAATCAGACAGCTTTATCATCTGCTCTTGTATGGAAATGTTAACTCCTCCCACGGCTAGAAACTATGTTTTGATCCCATGTTTAAGCAACATTTCACACAATACTCATGGTCTGCACCTGGAGTCTCTAACCGCAGGTAATAAAATAAATGCATAGCTTTGTCTAGGTTTCTCAGGTACGTGTCACAGATTCGCTGTTTCTTGCAAAACAGGAAACAGTTTATCTCTACAGGAGCTTAGTTTTACCACAGACATTTCCATAATTTGAAAAATTAGAAGACAAGCAGTCAGAAAAGGTGTCTTGAAAAGAGGTATGAACAAGGAGTTTGCAGTTCTTCTACAAGACGCTACTAGCCTGTCCTGGGTCTGATTGGGATGGAGTTAACCTTCTTCACAGCAGACCATATGGCGCCATGTTTAAGATTTGTGAGCAGAGTAACACTGATAACACACCGGTGCTTTAGCCATAGATCAATAGAGCTCACACAGTGTCAAGACCTCTGCTTTCCACTCCGTCCCCAAGAACTAGCAAAGGGGACACAGCCAGGAGAGCTAAGTGAAACTGACAAAGTAGATACTCCATTCAATATAGCATTATACTCACTGTAAGAATATAGCATCATAATCATTGTAAGAACCCGGGCAGAGGGCAGTTTTTCCCGAGCTGCCATTGCTTAGAGGCTGGCTTAGTATTGGCCTGTGAGTGAGTGCTTTTTTTTCATTTTTCTTTCCCACAATCTCTTTACTTATTAAACTATCAGTGCCCTGACCTGTAAGCTATCATTTGCTTTTGCCTATCCAGTTCTTTGCTCATTCTTTGCAGCAGGATGAGGCAAGCTACTGGGTAGGGCTTACTTGCTGGCTGGGGTCAATCCACAGAAATCTTTCTTGGTAGCCAACATGGGACTCAATATAACTATAAATTCATTCTAGCACATGCTGTTCAAATCTGTAGTTGCTTTACCTGTTTAGCTGTGTCTTGGCAAGTTCTTGCTTGCTGTTGCTGGTCAGTGTCAACTTTCTAGTTCTTGATACCATTTTATTTGTATCTCTGCTTTCTCCCTTTCTTGCTGTACATCACAATTTAGGACTTCATTAATGGCTGCTTTCATCTTTTGCATTTTGACCAATGTTACATCGAGTAGGTGGGTAGTACTGATCAGGCAATGAGCCTAACTGGGAAACCCCAACTACACAAAATCCTGTAACAGATCATGGACTGGCCAGAAAGCACAGATTTCTGACCACCACCTGAGAAGGTGGCTCATGCCAAACAAGTTTTGCTGTATAATAAGTTACCAGAAAATGAGAATCGGTATGCTCTGGTTACTGATGGGTCCTATCATGTTATGGAAAACCAACAAAGGTAGAACACTGCTATATGGAGTCCCACATGACAAGTCATAGAAACCATCAAAAGAAAAGGTAAATTGAATCAGTTTGCAGAAGTGAAAGCCAGATATTTCTGAACAAGAGTGGCCAGCACTCCATCTCTATACTGATTCATGGATGATGGCAAATGACCCATGGGGCTGTCTATCGCTATGGAAAAGGGCCAACAGGCAGCACAGGAGTAAACCCATTTGAGCTGTAGCATTGCATCAAGACATCGCTGTCCAGGTAGAGAGCCTTGTTATAAAGGCACATTGTGTATATGGCTCAAATGTCCAAGAACTGTGATAACGAAGAACATCAAAACTGAGCAGATAAATTATGCTGCTAGAAACTATGACATTTCCACTGTTTGAAAAGTAAAACAAACAGTCAAAGATGATGCTTTGAGAACAGATGTATAGAAGTATTTAAAATAAGGAGCACCTATTCTAGAAGACATTGCTAGTCGCATGCCACCTACTGAAAGAAGGTATGGAAAGGAAGGTCAGGTCTATAAGTTCTCGTGACATGGAAGCAAGTAGTTAGAAAAACACTACTTATAGAGATTGCCTGAATGGTTCCTCTCAAACAAGAAGCAGGAAGGAAAAAAAGAAAACATATCTCAGCTTTGCTCAGAGTGCACTGAGGACTGGAGTCTTCTGAGATTCAGGAGCTATGCCTGCATAGAAATATTAAGTGTAACTCACACATTAGAAGAGCCAGCCAGAGGACAATTGCTGCTCAGGACTGGGCTGTTTTGTTTGCAGCCTTATCTCTGACAGGCCTTCCTGGTTTACTTAGAGGAGACCTTGAGGTAAGCATACTTTACCTCTCTTCCTCAAAAACACTTCAGAAAATCCTACACTGAGTATACACTTGCACAAGATCAACATGGATGTTAGAGAAATTGGGCCTTGTGAATTCAGACTCTCCCAGTACAGTGTCAACTGAACAAAAAAGGCTGGCTGAGATTTGAGTTTAGTTCCAGAAGCTCTCAGTTTAAGGGCAAACCTGAAAACCCAAGAAAATCAGTTTGACCAATTCCATAGCAATGTTCAAGTCAGATATCATACTCCTACGTACACAATGCCAATTTGTTAGCTATTTAGCATATTACTTGCACAATGTTGTTTCTTTGTTTTCGTTTGTTTTCCCGTTTGCATATGTAGCCTTTTAACTATAAATACAGGCACATTTTCTTGTATTCCTCCACGTAAGAGAGATTACTTGTCTCCCCAGAGATTTTTTTGTTCTCAGTCCATAACCCCTTAAAGAGTTAATGTAGTTAAACTTCTCTGAATGGCTCTCTTAATCATCCTTTGGACTGGAATGGAAAAACAGATTGTTTTAGAGATCAACATACCCCAAACCAAGACCACATTAAGTAATTTGTGACATTATCAAAGAGATATCACTGTAGATGAGATGAAATCTGCTTCAGTAAGAGATGATCTTGGTGGAAGAAATGTTCTGAATTCCTGAACTGCCAGAGACATTCACAGCTGGCCTTCAGGTGCCATGCTTCAACACTCACTTCACATGTAAATTAGTATGAGAAAAGTCCAAAAGCAAATGGCTTCAAAGTCAAGATGAAATGCCTCACACTACCCTACACAACTTCTCTTCTGAAATTATTTAAGCATTTGGCAGCTAACTGCATTTCAGTAAGGGCATTTCTGACTTGTGCACTGTAATGTTCTATTTAATTTTTTTGCAAATCTGTTAGCGCAGTAGAGACAATCAAGCTAAGATAGCGTAAATCGTCATACATATTACAGTGTTCAATTTCATTTTGTCACTTACAGGTGCTGATAGTTTTGGATCCAGTATATTTGAAGCAACTGCTGCTGGTGGTAATAAAGAAAATAATCCACCAGCCTGAACCTCAGATGCCAAGATATATCTACAAGGTTAATCAATTTTTCATATTGTATGTACATATTGATTTTGCTTGAGTAGTACGTAGAGTCAATACAGAAATTATTGTGATAACACAAGTCCTCAAAATGAGGCTTTTTACAGCCATTTCTCATAGTGAAACTGCTTTAAAATTCTTTGCTGCATCACCAGAAGTTTGCACAGAAAACAAACAAAACAAATTTTTCCTTCTTTCTCCCACATCCCCTACTTCTTTTCTTGCTCTTTAGCTACAGTTCTGAAAATACAACAGTTTTTGCCAGCTCTGCAAGTTCAAGTAAGCAGTTCCAATACGCAGGGAAAAAGGCAAGGCGCACTGCATATACATTATTGTTACAAAAATAATGTACATTGTTCATTTCAGCTCCATTCAAAACACAGAACATCTCACTGGCCCTTGCAAATGGAAATGAAGAGATATGAAAGATTTTTCCCTTTATTGTAATTTTTTAGTAGCTGCCAACATGCAGATTTCAGAAGTAAACATGCGTCAAAGACATTACTTCACTTTTTCACCTCGGATTATCTATGGTTATTCTCTCTATAGAACTTGCGTGTTTCATAACATGTAACTTTTGAGATAGGATGATTATTGTTAATGATACATACAAAAAGATGTGCCACCCGTTCCTAAGGCTCTGCAAGGCAATTTGCACCCCTGTAAGGGTTACCCATGTAGAAGCTGGGGGCTGAAGTACACGCTGTCTCCTCTTGACAGGATTTGACCTTAACAAAGGCATCTGATCATAAAGATATCAGAAGCGGATCACATTTAGTCTTCTCCTATCATAAGTTTGATAGGTTCTAATTTTAAGATTACCAGTCTGATTTAGTCCACAAAAAAAAAAAAAAAAAAAGGCAATGTTTGGCTAAGAACATTATTGTTTAAAGAAACGTAACACAATACAAAGCTGTAACACACATGCTGGCCATCTACTGCTTATGGGAACCTATATTTGTAAATTAGGCCAGAAACTGATCAGAGGACGAGTGGGTACACTCAAATGGTGAGTCTAGAAGAAGTGATTAAACAGCTAGCCTACACTTTGGAAAGCTAGGCACAAGCCACTGCTTCTTCACAAGGTTCTACATGGTAGGCAAATCACTTCAGCTTGCAGAAGAGACTTAAGTATTTCAAATCCTAAACCAGCATCCTGAACATCCCTCTCCTGCCCATCCCTGGTTCCCAATGGTAAGGATGCTCAGCCAAGAGTTCTTACTTACAAAAGTGTTTCTGCATACTGTATTAGACATAACAGAGTAATTACATCCTATATCTACTCAATAAGCTAACGTCCTCTCTTTTATCCCTTCTCTCCAAGAGGGAAGCATTTTCAATAGGAGAAGCAGATAGTTCCTCAAAGTCAAATATTTTGGATTTTTGCAGGCAAGTCAGTCTCCTGGAAGATGAGGTTTTGAATCCTGCTCTGCTATCTTTTGCTTCATCCAAGCACTGAGCTATAAAAATGGGGAAGAGGGAACTTTCACACCACCATTTCCTTTCTTTTTGTCCACTTTCAGCAGCTTCTCTAGGTGAGAAGCAGGAGCTGCATTCCATTGGCTGAAAGGCAGGAGAGATGGCCAGTACTGGGAAGAAACTGTAGTCAGCAAGCATCCTAATTCCAGGAGTCCAGCAGGCATTTCTGGTGAGTTATTTGCCTCTTAGATGTTACCGAATTACTATCATGCTCACGCTATGCATGGAAACATGAACATGAGGTAGTTAGACCTTGCAGTAACTTGGGCATACAAAAATTCATAAGGACTGAAAACAGAAACTAAGGCAAATCCTACACCTTCAAGATTTTATCTTTCACAGTGCTCATCTGGACAGGCAGGCTGACTCATGTATGCCTTGAATACCACGTTAGAGACGCTTCCTGAAGAAAAGATACTTAGTCAAAACAAAATCAGTACCAGAAGCCAACTCCCTCTGTAGTGTGACCTGTTTTTATGCATGGATGGATGATTTGCAGTTTCTCTCCTCTCTCCTCACAAACCATGAAAACAAAGTCAACACAGAGAACAAGCCTTGCCCTGTTCTCTGGGGCTGCATCTGAGCTGCTTGCTATGACTCAAGGGGAGACTTCTTGAGTTATGAAGAAATAAGGCACTGGGGCCACAGCCCTTCCCTCATCTCATACCTTGCAGCAGCCTTGCAGGGCCAAGGGAGTCAGTTACACAGAGGCACATTCCACTGGAAATTTAAGCTGAAATTAAGACACTGAGCGCTGCTGGAGCAGCACAAATTTGTCTTTAGAGATTTGAAAACATAGCTTCTTATTGTTACATCCCAGTGTTCAATAAATTCTCCTCCAGGGAACACACACTTCTCTTCTATGCTTTCTATTGTTTGTGTTATCATTTGCTATCTATGCAGCATTATTTATTAGCATCTCACTCTCCCTCTCTCTTATTAAATTAGCAAATACATCTTACAGAACAAGATGAAGAAAGCTCATTACTCACAGCAAGTAGCACACAAGGAGAGCAAGCCAGCACTTCCTCAGAGGGCCCTTTTTGTTCTCTGACCCATTAAGGAATGGAGCCCCCATAAGCACTTAGGCCTAAAGACCAGCTGGTACCACTTAGTCCCCGCTTAAATCTGCTGCCCTGGGATGAAGGTGTTTTTAATTCAGTTTGGTGGGAGTTTATTATGATAGTATTAGGTTAATAAGTTTTTATTAATAGAAAATGTGCCAACTTTCCTTTTCCTTCTCCCCTTAAAAAAAAAAAGCCTTGTAATCATTCACCTTTGCTATCACAACATTAATGATGTACTGGAAAGGACTGCTCTTCTCTGGGGTCATGGGGTTAGTCTGTTTTTAAATCAGTAACTGAGTTAATACGGCAAAGTGGTTTTTACAGGCGCTTGTCAATTTTGACAGTTTCTTACTCTTCCTTTTGTTTGATTGATTCATACAGCCGTTTATCTTTTTGACGTCATAAAATTTTCCCCACTTTTAATCTAAACCAAATTCTAGCTTTTACTTTATGACAGTGAGGTGTTTTGATTAGATTCTCAACTGGTATAAATCAACATAATTCCATACCTCCATGGCCTTCTCTGGCTTTACCTCCATTATCCGTGCCTTTTGTGTTAGAGTCCAGCCAAAAATAAACCTGCACGTTAGATTCACCTTATCAGACAAGTAAATTGTCAATGTCATGATTTATCCTGAATAGCAGATGTGTTTTGAAAAGAAGCTTTCTTTAAAATGAGGGGGTTAAAAATGACCTAATATACTGCAGCAAAATACTGAAGGCAATCAGTAAGGCTGTTATTATTTCTTGAGATGGATGGAAATCTGCTATTTTCTACCTTCCCTTCCAATATCCCAAGAAATAATGATGTGATTTAAGAGCATAAAGCTTGCAGCTCAATTGTTGCAATTTATGTTCTCGTAAACTTAAGGTAAGTCTAAGCAGCCCAATTTTTTTACTGCTTGTTGTAAAGGATGGCATCTCAAGGGTCATAGCAATTTCCACAATTTCACTTCCAAATTTTTTATTATTTTTTTTTTTAAGTTTTTCACAGGGAAGTGCTGAGATTAACCTCCAACATAACCTACTTCTCTCAAAACTTGATCTCTATATAAAAAATGGAAGCACTGCTCAGTGAATGGATTCCTTCCTCCATGACACAGCTGAAAGACAAACCTCACATCACAAGGAGGTGTAATGTACCCGTAAACGTATTTCAACTCTAAAGTGGGAATGGCAAGCAACCCCTTGCTCTAACCTTTTCTCTTTCTTTGCTGGATATAATGTTTTGAGAGTCTGCTGAGGAGTGTGTCTAATTCATTTTTCCAGCTTAGTGAGACTTGCCCCGAGTCATTTCCTATTTGCTCCCTTGCTGTGAGTGGAGTCACATTCCCAGCGAGAAGTCAGCTCTGTTCCAGTGATTATCTCTGCTGCGTGAGCAAGGCCGGACCCAGGCAGTGGCCTGAAAGGATGCCTGCTCATGCTGAGAACATAGTTTAACAGTATGTTAATAAACACACGGGGAATGTGTTATGCAAACAAAGGCACACAGCCCCAAGGCAAATCCCGTATCCCCAGAGATGCAAAAAAAAGAGTAAAGCATGTTGGGGGAGAGGGAGAATAGTACTACATTTAAGAAGCAGCCTCATTGTGGATGCATCCAGGTTGGCAGTGGGGAGAGTTAACATGAAGACACACTGCCTATCATTTTCTTTTGCCTTTCCTTTGAAGATCATTAGAGTTAGCATTAAGAGGAGTTATATGGATTAAAGGCAGCTAGGTCTGGTCTCATTTCTTGATGAAACAGTTACCATCACAAAGCGGCATACCTTCAACTGGCTACTAATTAAATTCCACTGAAGTCCTTAAAATGTGGTTGATTTCAGCTTCAAAACTTCACTGGTTGCTGGAGAGAGACCTTCCACTTATAGGGTAATACTAAAATAGAGCCTCCCTGTTACTGGAACTTCAAAATCTTTTGTACAACCACATTTTGTTCTAATCTGAACTCCAACAAAGGATCAGTACCTTCTTAAAGTCTCTGTATCCCCACCCCAGCACCCAACATGAAATGGAGGAACTGGCACAGGTCCTTTACGCAAGCTACAATGTCACTCCCCAGCCACAAGCCAGTTTTACATTCCAGCCACAGTAAGATATGCATTAGAAAGCCTCACATTTTAATGTCACCACAATACAGAAAATGTTAATCTTAAAGGCACTGGAAAAAAAAATAATAATCAGAAGTGATAAGAAATATTCATTCACTAATTGAAGACTGTTTCAAAATCAGAAAGAAAAGCATAGGAAGACTCAGTACTTACACATACTCTCTTCATTCTTCTGTTTTCATTAACATCTGTATAATTAATTAGAGTCCTCAGGAAAAAAAAAAATACCCAACATTTTATACACTCCTTTAGTTCTGAAAAGCAATCAAGATCTACGTATAATAGCCTATCAACCTGATGTTTAATGTAAGTTTGTGTGAGAGAGGGAACCAGGACTGGTTTTTTCTTTTTAGGGAAAAACAAACAAAAAAAAACCCCAGAAAAGTTAGAAAAAATAATAATATGTGCCTTTTGGGACTAACGACATTTAAAAAAATAATAACTCTATATCCAAGTAGCAAATAGTATATTTAGAAGCCTACAATGAATTAAACTACTTTTTTTTTCACCCTAGAACTGTATCAAATACAACAAATAATCCTGTAGCGTTCTAACACAATTTATGGTTCTACAAAGTAAATAGCATGACTTTTTTGTTGTCATTGCCTTCTGTTTGCCATTTTAATCAGGTTCTAGGGACACAATTCTGCATGGAAGCAGATGTAAATATGCCCATGAATTTCCAGCCGGTGGACGCAGCTATAATGCACATATTAAGGCCAAGTTTTACAACCAAATACGAGATGCAGACGGCTCTGCGCTGTTGAAATGGCACATCTCTAAGGGTGGAATTAATCCCATCTAATTTTGGCTGTTTAGAGGGCTAACGCAGGGTCCCTCTATAGCCAAATTTGAGACTTACGCAGCTCCAGTGGGGGTTCTCCCTATCTACTTTGGCCTTTAATGTTTGACAAATGTTTAGCATACTGCTCTAAACCCAGTTTTTCTCTAAGCAGTGTTACAGAATGGGCTGGCAGGGGGGAGATCAAGCAAGATAAAGTTGCGTTGAGCCCCTGCAATAGCAATATGCACAGTATAGCTCTGAGGATGGAAAGAAAGATGTTCCATCTCTTGATGATGGGAAAGAAAATAGCTGTGCACTGCAGCATTGAGTCAGCTAATTATCAAATCTCAGTTTACTTATCCTCCTTGGTCCAGCAGTAGCTAGGGACTATGGGGAAAAATGCCCTTCATGAACTGTGAACACAAGAAAGCAATGCAACAGAGTTATAAATCCAGATACTTGAGCAAAGTATGTTTGCTGCCTGCAGGGTACAATGACAAGGGGAAAATTACAGTCTGTATTGGGTTTTGCTGGAACGTAAAAAGCACAGATTTTATGTCCTCATGCTCCAGATCAGTCTGCTTGACTGACAAGGTGCACAGACACATAGGTACCAATTCTTTTTGTGCAGAGGGATCTGAAGCTGCACAGCACGTGTTTCCTACTGAGGCTCTTCCCAACCACACCTGCAGGGCTGCAGGATAGTCGCTGACAGGCGGGTGCTAAAAAGCCCTGTGATCACTCCTTGCCCTGCACTCACACGCTGACATTTGCAGCATAACCATTACCCAGCCTTGTACAAAACTACAGTGCAAAAGGTTAGGCGTGCTGCACTGCTGTTACAATTTACATGCAGCATTTGGAATGTCCTCTCTTCCTCTGATGTGAGGTGGAAAACAGAGCAGTACAGTGCTGGGTGGGCAAAAGCTGAGAGTCTGTTATGAGCCTCGGGGAAGAAGGGCATCAGATTTACAGCCCTGGCAAAGTGGTAGTTGGTCAAAAATGAGTGATAGTGAACAGAGGAACAACTGCAAAGCCACTCCCCTTGCTGGGACTCCTACAGGCCCTGAAAGCTCCTGCACAGCAGCTATCCAAGGCTGTGACGGGTGCAACTCCCCAGACTTTTGATGGCCTGAGGCAGGGAACATCGGGCCACATCAGAAGTGTCTGGCCCACCTTTCTGTGCTGGCTGACATGTTCAGCCATGCTGTCCAGGGAGATCTGCGTGGGAACAAGCATGTGGGTTATTCTTTGGTACTGTTGCCAAGTTCCGTGTAGCTTGAATGACATTTTTCAAGGGTGCCAGAGAGCGAGCAGAACAAGCGCTTTTTTGGTTTCACCTGTCTCCTCATCTAGTAATAATATCTTAGTGATTATACATGACACATAACATCCTTTATCTGAACTGCTTCACTATGCTGTGGAAAAAAAGGAATAGCCTCTGTCTTTACAAAATTAAGGGGGAAAAGAAGACAAAATTAAGGGGGAAAGATGTGCTGTGGTGACAGAGCACAGTTCATGAATATTCAAGCCAAAAGGACCTGCAGCCAGCCCTGAGCCTTAACTCTTAATTTCTCCCATCCTGCCTTGCATTTCCCATCCTCCTTGCAATCACACTTTCCCCACCACTTCTCTCAACCTGTTTTCCCAGTAAAATTTTACCATGTTTACATTTCTTATTAATTTCTCTAGAGTTTTATTCCTAAGCCATGCAGTCTCAGCTAGTATCTTCCAGAGACTATTGCTTTCAGCAGCCCTGCTTCTCTAACTGAGTAAACACATCGCATTTTCTCTAGGGGACTGGCATACTCTTTGGTTGATGCTCACAACAGAAACATATGACTGATTATCCTTCCAAGTCCACCAGCCACAGCCTAAGAACGTTCTAGTACACATCTCACTGGAATGGCAGTCCAAAAGTGCATTAACTTGAGTTTCTGAAGTCTGAATATCACTGTAGGCAGCTAAATAATCCGGCCTATTACCAGACATAGTGAAAGCTCTCAGAATTTCAACCTCCATTTTCTTAGAAAAATGTGAATCAGGCCACATGCTCTGCAGGGCTTAGAGGAAATATAAAGTAAGATGCTAAAAATATCCTTAAAATAAACACATATGTGAGGAAAAAATTCATTGTTTTCAACCAGAAATGCTACCTGGTTTTGCATATAGTCCTTTAATTTCAACTTTGGATGCTGTTCAAACACAGACAGAAAGATGGTTTGGAAAATCAGTCCTGAAAACATTTTCTTAGGCCTTTTCCTCCTCTCTGAATAGTCCTCACAAGGAGATTTCTGCTTGTGGAAGAGGCACAATACAGTCCAAGTTCTCTTGCACTCATGTTAGACTGGCCAGTGTAATCAGCTAACTTGTTATTTAGCTTTTATTTACAGAGGACAGCATCTGGTACTTAATCTCCAGAGCAGAAAGAACCATTTACACAGATCTGAGATCACTTTGTGACAGGTGCCAAAGAGTTATTTCCAGAGCCCTGTGAGCTGACCATATGCTACATCTTTCCCCAGCTGGAATAAAGGCATTCATCCACCATATAACTCATCAGAAGCATGGGATAAATAGATAAATAAATAAAAATTGACAAAAAACCAATATGTGTACGCTTGCATATTTATACCTCAAACAAATTAGGCAAATAACTACATGCAATATAATTGTTATAACTATTGTTCAAGTTTTACCTACACTCCAGAAAAGTGTAATTACCAGGATTTGCAGAACAATTTGATGCACTGTGCATCAAATTGAAGAGGAGTACCCCAAACCTGACTCTTGTCCCACAGTCTGCGCTAACTGCCTTATTGCTCAAACAAGCCTGATATCAATCCTATTAGTAGAAGAAGTCTCTTCGAAAATGAAATTGCAAAAGGCAGAAAGACATCGGGAATAATTTAATGAAAATTCAGTGGAAATAATCAATAATAAAACCAGAAAATATTATTCAATAATCAAAGTGCTTATTAGACTAAAGTTAACCAAGCTCATACACAGAAATGCAACTCTCAGAGGGAGAAGTCTGGACATCAAAATTTTACTTGTGGGAAGGACAAAAGCCATCAGTTTTGCCAAAAAAATAACAAACTGAGCTAAGTAACAGGCCTTAATTTTTTCCCCAAGTAGCAGATGGTCCCAGGATTTGAGTTCAGCCATCCATATTTCTTAACGGAGGGGAAAAAGATGCGTCCACACTTTGCTCTCCTGGTCACCAGAATCCCTCTGTGGTATGGGGAGTAGTGTCTGGGCAGCAATTTCTAGTGCTTTTTCAGAGTCACTACAGGAAACATTTCTATGTTTGTTAGAAGATCTGGAGAGAGAAGGCAGCAGAATGCAAAGGATTTACAGGTCTTGAGGGCAAGATAGAAAAATCCTTCCTCTCCTGATTGATGCTACACAAAAGGTAACTCATACATGCAATAATCCCCAGATCTAATTTCACAGACTAAGGTAAACTGGAAGTATCCTTTGATCCATGGGTGGCCAGCGGCAGTGGGAGGAAGAGGATAAGGAGCCGTTCAGATTCTCCAAATAAGTCGACAAGAGTTTATCCAGAGACATTCCCTGCAAAAAGGTATTTGGGGACCTGGACTGCATAACCAGCATAATCCTAGCACTGATGGATTCAGCCATCATTAATTTCCAGCCATTTGGGAATGGGTGATTATTTGAGAGTAAGATGTGATCTCAGAGAGGTGCTGTTATAATGTGGAGAAAGCTGCTATTCTTGTACTGCAGCGGAGAACTAATACAATGGCAGAGCAGTGCGACTGTGGTGAAATTCACGGGGGAACAGACTTCTTCCCAGGGCTCAAATTATCAGCACATTTTCATTGCTGCCTCCAGAAAGAGACTTGTAATGCTGTCAGATGCTGTTGAGCTGGGAGTTTTTAAAAAGAGATGGAAGTGTATTCAGTAAAGAAACCAATATTTACACAAGGACAATCCTCTCATGAAATATAAATGCTGGAATTCTGCTGGTTACAGTCCTTATTTTGAGATTTTACATGAGGGCAGTAAACTGGAGAAGATTTAATACTCCCTCCCCACTCACTATTTTGATTATCATATATGAATTTTAAAGAGGATGGGTAAAATCCAATCAAAGCAGCATTTAAAGATGCTTGTACTTTACACTGCTGTCCTTGGTACACTCATCCTTAGTCCGAGCGGAACAGCTCCAACTCAGGCCATCGTTTCTGGAAAGGAATGTGACTTTAATGAAATAAAAGGCTCATCGTGCCAAGCCCAAGTTGAGAATAACACCTTATCCTGCTGCCATTACAGACAGAGATAGAAATATATCAAAGTCTCCTAGACACTTAAAAGAGAATGGAAAATAAAAGGGATGTGTCCAAGCAGTGCTGGTGGCAGGTGTTGGAAAGCGAACATCAGCAGGATCAAATAGGAGAACTTTTCTCTGTTGCTTCTTGAAAGGAAATAAAAAAAATAAAATAAAAAAAACCAAGACCCATATATTTTTGTTAAATATAAAAGAAAATTAGATTAAGGTAACAGTAAAGGAAGAGTCTGGGGGTCCTAGAGCACAGGTTTGCAGAGCTTGGATTACTCACCTCCTAGGACACAGTAGAAAGAGCATTTGGCATCAAGTCTTTGCCACCATTTTCCTAAAGACTGCTGGAAAGAGCTTCTGGGTGGGCAGGGAGATATGTCAGAGCAGTTCAAAGTGCACGAGTTAACTTTTATTCTCCCTACCCTGCCACAACCCTTTGTGATGCCATGCTGAAGAAGAGCAGATATATATACCAAGGAGGTTAAGAGTTCACATCAGATGGGCCAGATTTGCTAATCTGCTATGATGTTGAGTGCATAGTTCTAGCTGCTGCTCTGGAGGGAGCTGATTTAGCTTCTGTAGTTAATGAACTGAACTAGGGCTCAGGAGAACTGGCTTTATTTCTCAGCTCTGCTGCACACATCCCACATGACTTCAGACAAATCACTTAGGTCACATGTACATCACACAATAACTGGGATAGCACCAATCATAGCAGAAATCATTGGTGTTCATAGTGCACCAAGCCCAGGTTAATATGCCTAACCAGGACATGTGGCGTCACAGAAATGCAGCTAACCCACTTTCAGGAACAAAAGTGATTCATCCAAATAGGACTTGGTGAAATTACCAGCTTGGTGCCAAGCCAGCTTGGAAATCTCTGTAGTGTACGCCACTGATCCATAGAGATATGTCTGCACTTCTCCAACAGATGAGAAAAGTAGGTACAAATATTATACTCATTAATACTGCCTACTTGCATATTACCCTATGAGTCCCTGCGTTCATCTGCTTCCTAACTTTACCCAAATTAACTTGTTTGGCAGAAATTTTACTTGCCAGTTTTCTGTGCAGTTATTTCCATCTTTTCCTTGAAAATTTCAGCCAATACTTTTCAGCCATTTCCAAGAAAAAAAGCTAAGAAAATACATTATCCTCTTCATGAGGATCTTTTCTTTGGAATGCTCTCCTACAACTGAGCATTAGGCAAAGATTAGAAATTTGTCTGGGGAGAGAAAGGAATGAATCATGGCTGAGCTTTTGTCCCATATGAAAATTAGTCCAAACATAGCCAAGCTAAAAGCCTTTCAATAACTGCTGCTTGTGCATGCCTATGAGAGGCTTCTTTGATTTTAGCAGCTGAACTCCCCACAGCACCCATCTTCATGGGGATGCTGGAGACTCTCACAGCTCATGTGTTTGAGGAATCCAAGCCTGTGCTACTAAGCAGAGAACAAGGGAGCATGTTCAAGCCAAGGGTTATAAGTATGGTTTTCCCTGGTAAGCACTGTTTTGGTTCAGATGGAAGTAATGAAAACAGGATCATCTTTCCCATGCTCCTCCTGCCCCTCCTACAGATATCCTAACAGTATGGGGGGATACCACTGTCCCATTTGATGATTAGGGAGAAAGGAGACAGATCTGACATGGAGCTGGTGCAGAATGCAAAGGGGTATAGAAGTGCAAGAAGGTACAAGGAAGAGACAAAATAGCAGCACGATGATACGATGAAATGTAACATGAAGATCACCTTAAACTGAATAATAGTATTACTTTCATTTTATAAACATGGAACTGAGACAAATAGTTACTTCCTGTATAAAAGGTTTAAATTCTGCCATTTCCTAATGATTGAGTATTATTCTTAATAGGTTTAATAGAAAAACATTAGTATCATTTTGTGCATGCAGTCCTCTTGGTTAATCTAAATACAAGCAAATAAAAAAGAAAAACAAAACACACACAGTCACAGATTTCATTATCTGGCATCTTCCTAAAACACATGCAGGTCATCAACAGAGTTCAAAGCTCTGCTGCCAGCACAGATTTTGCCACTGAGCTAACAGAGCTTCTGGTCGCATTAATAGATTGCTGTCCTCCCTGCAGACAGATGCTGAAGGGGGATGTAACACTCCATTTTGGCAGACAGCTCCAGAGCAGAGCAGTGACATTCAGGGATCTTGAGCTCCAGATATCTGTTCAAATCTGTTCACAAAATACCCAGCTCAGCAAGAGAATGTGCCATTGCAGGTCAGACACATGTAGCTACTACTCAGAAGCCTGGTTTCTTCTTGCATTAAACCACTCACCATAAGCTTGATTTTGTCTCTACCTTGCCCTTGGCTCATCAGTCACTTTCCATGCTCATTGCCTGGTCTGTTTGCAAGTGAGTTCTCACTCGCCTCTCACTCTCCTTGCCCACTAAGTCCCAGATTCAACAGATGTGCAGCCTTGGGTCTCCTCTGATTTTCAGACATAGCACCTTGCTGCATCATACCAAACTCTCCCATTCTCAAATCAGATTAACTAACCTATGTTAGCCTGCACCATATGTCCTCTTTGAGTGATTCCTGCTTCTTTGTTCCTTTCCTTGGTCTCACAACTTGCCTGCTTCCTTCAATTTCCTGGTCAGACTTGTCTCACCTTCTTCTGTCATCTCTACCAGATCTGCACCCTACCCTCCCAAACTGTGCAGCTCTGTCATAAGGTCCATGCTGCTTCCTCCCCCATGCCCAACGTCTTCTTCACCACACCATTCCCCGTCCCTGTTTTCCAGCCCAGCTCAACTTTTTTCTCTATCCCTACCCCACTTCCAGCTTTCAAACTAGTTTACACAAACCACAGTTCTCACAGCTTCATAACAAGGCTGGATTTTAATGTGGTGTCAAAAAGATGGTAAATGTTATGCCAGACACCAATGCTGTATCCCCTGTGAATTTCAAAGCCTGAAGTCTTTGAAGCTTTGAGACTTCTGAAACTGCTTTAACGTGGTCTAAACAAAAGGTTTCTAGCAAGCTTCTTTCTCTGAACTGGATGAGCCATCTGAACGCCACTAAGTTGTGGCCTCTTCCTAAAAGACAAGAACAGAAATCATTGACTTCTGCTAAACGACAGACGAGGGAAAAGGACTGGTCAACCCTAAAATTGAGTAATACTATCAAATGTACTCTAAAAGCTGCTGCAGATAAATTGGTAGAATCTAAGCTAAAGTATATTGAAGTAAGTCAATAGGAAAAAACAAGAAGTATCTATCCTTCCAATTTAAATGTGTTTTGAACATAGGTTGAGAACAAGCCACATCAGAGCAGCCTAAATTTCACATGTACCTCTGTACTTTGTCATTCTTACTGACAGGTATGAAGCGTAAGTGGTTGTGTACAGCAATAGCCATTTAGGTGATGTGATTCATATAATTGATGTTATTTATTTGACCAGTCACTATTTAACACTATCTTAAAAGTGCAAATAGTTCTGTATTGAAAAAAAAAAAAAAAATCGGAAAAAAATCATTTGAGGCATGAAAATAAAAATATCACAAAAAAAACGTATTTTCACGAACCAAAAAGAAACACTAAATATGCAATTTATTTCAAATGAGTCACTGAGATATATTATTAATTATGTTAGCTTTGGCTACTTACTGCTTTATTCTTTATTTTACATTGTTTCAATTGTTGTTGTTTATTTATTATAGTAATTGCATTTTAATTGTCTTTCGAGAAGCACCCTGACTGTCTTGGTAGGGAAGCACTAAATATCTTAATTATTATTACAAACATAACTGATTTTTTTTTAAACGGTAATTGTTAGTAATGTGAATATACATATATATACACACACATGTAGTTTTCCTATGACTATACAAGAAAAATCACAATCAGAACCCCAAGATTCTATTTCCAGCTCTGCCACCGATTACATCTGTGACTTTGAAAAGTCACTTAGCCTCGCCTCCTCCTTATCTCCATTTATTCATCTGTGAAAGGATTATCATAACACTGTCCAATCTCCCAGGATTAGCAGGAGAATTAGCTAATGTCTTTAAAGCATTTTGATCTCCTCAAATGAAAAGTGAAAAAGGTTTAATCTTTAGATTATTAATGATATAACAGAAAAAGTGGTATAATCTACTAAGCCAGAAAGAGTTCCTGTAGTATTAATATTTTTGTCTATAACTGGTGCATTTATGTTGTTCTTACACTTAAATATTAAATCTTTCATAGATACATAAATAGCTACCACTAACAAAGACAAATATACATTCCAGGAAAAAAAAAAAAAAACACAACAAGAAAATCCACCAACAAAATATAAAACTTCCAAAGTTTCCAAGCTGAAAAAAAGCCATGAAATACTATTTTTAGTTGTATAAACTGAGTCGTCCCGTCTCTAATTTGTAAGTCTGGATCATTTTCCTTTAAAAAAGAAAGGAAAAAAAGCCATTTTTCTTTAGGATGCCCAAAGACAAAAGTTGTTTCAGTAGATTCACAACATAAGAACACTGAAAAGGAGGGGGGGGAAAGCACTGCAGACTATAGCTTAGATAAGAGTTCTAAGCTTTCAAATCAAAGCCACTTTGAATGTTATAGGGAAAAAAAATAACTTTGAAACTGCAGGTTGGGCAGAAAAGGGAGGTTTAAGATTTTTTTTATTAAAATTTTTCTAAGTTTAAAGTATTCTGATTGCATTTAAACCAAACATTATTATTCTGGGTTCTTTATGCCAGGCCTTGACCTAAGGAACAGGAATATTTTTTCTTAGCAGCTTATTAGAAACTCTTAAAATTCATGGAAAGGAGCAGTAATAGAACAAGTGCACACTCCAGTATCCTACCCACTCTCTGGATACCTTGTTGTTGTTTTCATTAATAAAAAGTCCCCTCATTTTCTCTAACCTGGGGTGCTACTATTCTGTCTCCATATTCCTCCCCAACTTCTTACATGTCTCTTCATTGTCACAGTTAACAAGCTCAGCTAAAATACAGGAAAATCCCTATTGCTCCAAGCAAAATGAATTCCATGGAAAAGGTTCTTACCTTCACTAGACTCATTCTTCCTCTTGTTACAGAGCCTATGCTTGTGATGCTCTCAGAAGTTTGTTCAGAAAATACTGACTTGTCATTCACAGCTGTGTGGTTTTGGCTATCCTCCCCTTTTGATCTTTGCCTTGCCGTGCTTCACTCTCACACATCAATACTGATGCCCATTGACAGTCAAATTGCTGTTCATACTCCTATTAATTAAAAACTTATACAGCTGATAATTTGTTAACACTAGGAGTATTGCAGCTATTATTGATGACATTTGGCTTCCCATCCCTTTTTCTCCCCAGTGCCATTTGCAGCATTATTAATAACTGTAACAGGACACCATCAAGACACTTCACCAAATGAAATACTGCTTTTATGTAGGCTGCCTTTCTTGCGGAAAAAAATTACCTAAGGACAGTAAACAAGAAATTAATACTTTATACTCATAGCATCTCCAATGCAAAATTTTAATGTTATTATGCTTTTTTAAAAAAAAAATCAGAATACCAGTGTTTGGTAGATACCACCATCACAACTGATTCTGTATTGAGAGCTCAGACACTAAGATTATGATAAAATTTTCAGAGAGAACTCTGAATACTTCAGGTGAGCCAGCTAAGGCTTACATGTCAGATGTGACAAGCCCTAGGTATCAGTCATGGTCAATAAAAACTGCAGTAGCTAAACACCTGTGAAAGTCAGACCCCAGATTATTTGAGCTAGGCATCCAAAGACCCAGGGACCCAAAATCAATGACAGTTTTCAGCAACTTGCCTGAGGTAATGGAGCAAAACCTTGGCAGAGCTAGGAATATATCCCAGACTTCTGCTGCTCAAACTGCTGCCGTAGCTACTGTGATATCTTCTACCCTAACAAGAGCCATGCTTCATGAGTAGTGCTTCCCCACAAATCCAGTGTCAGAGCACTCTGCACACACAGGTAGAGGGATCTCACCTATTCTGATACCTGCAGTTGACTCCTATTAATATCCATCAGCAGCTTAAACACACTGGTATTCAGGGCCAGCCAATGGCACGTGCCACATGTGCAGCTGCCCAGGGCCTCATGCTTACCCTGGTTTCTCTCAGTCAACATCCTTTTCAGATGTCACCCATGGTCCTCTGATTCCCCTCTTCTAGAAAGATGAATTGAAGCGCAGTTCACCAAGACCCTACTTTCGCAGCATCCACACCAGTTACCATTTTGTGTCACGCTACTGGCACATTTATTTTCCTGCTACTAGTCAGTCTGTAACAAGGATTTTGACACCCACAAGCTGCTGAAACCTCACACCTCCCCAGAATGGGCCGTCTCATCACCTAATCATGCCATGACCCTCCTTCCATTTCAGTGGCTTACTGAAGTCTGCCCAGGCCTCTCCTCAGCTCAGGAACACCCAAGGAGCTTTTTTTTCAGGATAAACTAAATTGTAAGTCTGCAGTACCTCACTCTCCTTTCTCCATATTCTTAAACCTATGATTAATGCAGGATGTGTCTTATACTTTCCCTTCTTTCACAGAAGGATGAAATACTTCAGATTACAATTACCATGGGGTAAGAGCATGCATGCAAAAATGTTACCATGGAGCTGTAGAAACACTGCAAATTCGCAGCTTTGCTTCCTCCGTAGAAACTTGCTTGGGTGTCCATACCCACAGCTTATTTGCACAAGTTTTCAGAGAGCCCTAAGGCTGGCACCGAGATAATCAAACCTCCCTTCTTATTATCATGAATGGAAATTGCATATGTTGGAGTCTCTGGGTTTCTTCTTGCCTGTGAATAGCTCCCATTAACATTTATGGGGGGTAGGCATAGAGAGGGAAAGAAGAGAATAGGCCCCCACTGAGAAGAGAGCAGACTCAGGCAAATCTATTCTTACCACATTGTGTGCTTCAGTCTTCACTAATCTTAGCAAAGTATCCTCAGTAAGAGTTCTGAGTTCTGGTGGTTTTTTTCTTTTTATCTCCATGGAAATTGCAATTTTTTGAATAAGAAAGGTAATAAATAATAAGCTTATGCACCTATAAATCTGCAGGGTCAAATTATCTCATTTAAATATCTATTCAACTCTAAAAACAAATATCAACGTCAAAAATTCACAGGCGTATTCTCTGCTGGAATAAATAGGAGCTTCTCCTTAGTCCCTCTTCAGGCTACTTCAGGGTCTGCTTATTCCTGTGTTCTCCTGTAAGCATTTTTACCTGTTAAATGAAGGTCTCTCCCTTTGCCATAGGTCCAACAGGCTTTCACAACATGAGCAGTTTCCCAAAATTACTGCAGCTCTACCAACAGCACAGCCTCACCACAGGGAGAATAAGCACAGACTGGGCAGTGACAGGATTTTCACTGTTGCTTGCTCTAAGCAAGATTAAAATGCCAGCAGCTAGTCCCTGTTAGACCCTCTGACTGCTGTTATCACCGAGAGAGGTGAATCAGTGCTGTGCAAATGCTGGGAAATCAAAAGAAAAATGTTAGTGCCAGCAGATGCGCAGAGGCTTAACTGAAGTGCTGATAGCAAATACTTTGGACAGAGGGAACTGATAGTTGTGCTACAGAGAGAAAAAGTCTTCAGAGCTTGCCTTTTATTCTTCAGAAGTATCCATGAAAATTTTCATTTAGCTAAGACTTAATTTAAAATTTTGATTTTTGAGAGGTTTATAGTTCTCTGCAGTCTGCAAGCAAGTAATGCTGGTGTGACTACATCAATATCAAATGCAAAAGCAAACAGTTTCTCCTCTCTGCTTCATGCTCATAATTATGAAAAAAAGCCTGCATGAACTAGAACAGATTTTTTCCCCTTTAATTCAGAAGTCCCACGTTCCTTCCATATCATACCAGCTCTCAAATGGAAAAACATTCAAGGTCTCTTCTGATTTTGCTAACATTTCATTTCTTACCAACTTGGGAGACAAGCAAATGGGGAAGATTACCCTTTGCTAGAAATTAGTCATCTTTCTATGACTTTTCTTTACGCTAGAAAGCATTGGCACCACAAAGTAACAATTGCCATAAGACAAAAAATAAGCATCGGACCTCAGATACTATTCATGTATATCCTTTCCACAAATACGAACCCTTGGGAAAGGTCCTGGAGCCTACTGAAAACAACAGAGATATGACCCACAAGACAAAAAGCGGCTTCTCATTTGTCCAGGCTCTTGTAACAAAACTTCAGGAAAGTGTATGGCAGAATTCTCCCAAAAAAGAACACTGTTCTGCTTATTTTGAGCAAAGAATTACCACCTAACACACACAGCTTGGTCAGATTGCTTTTTCAGTTAGAGGACATCATCTGATCATAAAATCATTTCAGTGGGAAGGGACCCTTAAAGACCATCTAGACCAACTCCCCTGCAATGAACAGGGACACCTACAGTGAGGTCAGGTTGCTCAGAGCCCCATCCAGCACGACCTTGAATGTCTCCAGAGATGGCATTTCCACCACCTCTCTGAGCAACAGGTTTCAGTGGCATCCAAGAAGACAGAAGTGTTTGTGATGATGCAGGTGTGACAAGGTATTTCAGATGAAGTTAACTACATTTGTGTTATGTCCTTAAATCTTACTCATTCTTCAGAGATCCTTTCTGACTACCAGTCACTGCTATGGAAATAAAAACAAAAAGCTCTCCTAGCACAGCACTACCCCACTCAGCAGAACAGGTGACGATGCCTAAAGCTATGACTGAGCAAAACAGAACTGAGCAAGTTTTAGAAACAACATTTGGTACACAGGCTCCTCATTAGCAATATTTAGTCTCCTGACAGAGCTGGGTGATAAATATTTTCTCATTGTTTAGAATGTGAGGTTCATCACAAACTGCACAGCTTTAGTGATAGAGATTAAAACCCATAACAGCTAGTTCTCTGATGCATTCTCCCATCTAGAGAAGGAGATAGAGCTTTGTGTCCAGTTAACAGGGATATTGAAACCAACTGAGGACATACACTTATTAATCAAGCAACTCCAGCCTGTGACAAACAATGATTTTATGTCATCACAGGCACCCCTGTTCTCCTGGTGTTTTTATTGTCTCTCTTTATATGAATGCTGTCAATGGCAGCTGCAGTTTTGCTAAACAAACAGATGCCCACACCAAGAGGCATTCTTCAAAGTGCCTCCTGTTCCCCTTCAAGATATGGGCTTTTTTTTTTTTTCCCCCTGACATGCCATAAACCTCATAGCCATTTTTATCTTTATGAAGTTCTCACACGCATTCTAGGCTCTTACATCTCCCAGTTTCTGGATTGCATGTCAGTGTAACTGAGAAGAGATTCAGGACTTTTGTCTTCAGCAACCAAGACCTTAACCTGTATGTGGCAAATAGAAGTTGCCATGAGGAAGGAACTTTAATTAGACCCCAAAACAGAGTGGTAGTACTGACAGTGACAGATGCCCTTGAGATGGATAGGTGATCAATAGATAGATAGTCTAGTTCTTTTGTTTTTAAATCATTATTGATAGTACATCTTAAATTAATCCATCATTCTGTAAATCTTCAGCTCTTTTAAAACAAAAGCATTGTGGAAGCTTAATTTGTCCTCCCCTCCCCTTGTTTTTGATTTTTTTTAAACTAACACAAATCAAGCAGCATTGGAAAAGAAGGGAAAAATCATGCTTAGAACAAACTAGTTGTACTCAAACATTTGTAATTAAACACAATAACCAATTACAGAAATACCTGGAATAGCTCATGATTCACTCTCTCACATCAGAGGTTTCCTAATCAATTTGAAATAACCAGACACTGCTACAGAAAATAAGCAAGATCACAGCATTTTCTAATAAGTCTCAAAAATGGATTTTGCTGCATGAAAATGTTCATTGTCAGGAAAAAGCCTGTGTTCCTGGAATCTTTAGGGTCATTTCCATTTGCATTTGATTGGAAAAAAAGTCCTCTTTGTTCTTTTCTTCCTTCTCATATCCTCTACAACTCTACTTTATCCTCCTCCCCTCTCTCCCTTCAGCAAGTTGGTATTATTGCATCAATTTGGTACACTAACTGCTAAAAATATATCCAAATAAGACTCTTTGTGCTGAAGCAGCTAGTATCCACTTCAACTATTACTTAATTTCTTTATGTTACTCCGATTTCCTTCAATATAAATCTGTAGATGTATGACTTCTGGAAAATTATATGGCAGAAGATAGAACAGCAGAGCTCTGAAGCTCACGCCAGAGTAGTGCTTTATGCCATGAATAATACCACTTACACAATTGTAAAACGTAAAGCTTTCCTGAGCTCTTCTCCTCCCCCTGGGACACAAACTCTTGTTGGACAAGCTGTTCAAAGCTTACCACTCTGATAAAAACTTACCCCAACAAAAGAGTGATAGTGCCTTTTTTTTTTCCTCATTATTATTATTATAAGTCACCATTTCAGGTTGCCAGTTGCTTGCTCTTCCTGCAACCAAAAAAAAAAACAAAAAAAAAAACAAACCAAAAAACCACCAGATATCCATTTGACCTACTTGTCCCGAAACCAGCAACGTTCAGAGCAAGATGAGATCTGATGATAATGAACTTATCCTGAAAAAGGAATTGCAAACTATGTCCCAGACCCTGCAATCAATTATTCATGTGAGTAACTTTGAACTCAGCAGGAGTACCCACAGGCATAAACTTTCTTACAGGGGAACAGTTGGCAGGATCAAGACCCACCTCAGGAGAAAGACACACAGCACAACATATGAACCCTCTGTGACTCTTTTTATTTTATTATTTTTTCCCCTTTTTGTCCTCCTGTTATTGTTCAATTTCATTTGCTAGTGCATTTCCCACTTCCAGCTGGGACTAGAAGTGAAGATGCCAAAATACGAAGACAAAAGCTGCTGTTATGCTCAGCTGGAAGAACTGGAAATCTCTCCAAAAATAAATAAATAAATAAAAGAAAAGCATAGAGATTTCCAGACCAATTTTACACTCCCCAAGGGCACCACAATAGTTCAAAGAAACTTTGTAAAACTTGTAATGGAAAGCAGAGGAAGAAAGTCAAGTTACCAGTGCAATGAAATTGCCTCATCAAACCTCCCTCAGCCTAATGTATGTAATCTTTCTTCTTCATCAATAAATTAACAGTCCCTACCCAGATGATGCTGCAGAGCCCTCTAGGTGCAAAAAGACCCATGTCCTCATGCCTTGTAGCCCCCATGCCTTCCACCAAAAGAAAAGAAATAAATCTTTTGTTATGCTTATCCTCACAGATTAAAAGGATCTCAAACACCCAAGGTGGAGAAAACCCTAGAAAACTCTGCTGCTTTAGAAGCAGCGTTACTTTGTTTTGGAGCTCAGCTAACTTTAAGAGTGGATGATACTGGCTGGTGACAGAGCTTAAATCATAATAGTCATCACTCCACGTATTCAATACATCCCTTACTCCAAAACACACAAATATGGATCTAAAAAGTAAAATGCTGAGTCAGAGGAATTAATATCTCACCTTCAGGTTAAAGCTGATAAGACAAAGGCAAAGAAGGGTAAAAATCCAAAGATGTAAAGACCCCATAGGATAAAGCCACTCTTGGCTTTGGCACTCTTATTTGTTTTATAACAAATAAAGAGTGTTAGGACTGCCCGTGTTCCAGAAGGGTATAAAGTGAAAGACATCTCCAGCTTGAGGTAGACCTTGAAACAGACACTGAGATTAACAGCACTAAGGAGGAAGTAGGGAGAGCACCTGTGAGCTTCTGCAAATTGAATGACTTAAGATAACTAAGATATTTGATCTACAACTGTACAAGAATTGCTCAGTAGAGCTGGAACACATGGCCAGCCAGAAGAGAAACTCATATTTCTGTACAGAAGTATTTCAAGAGTGCTGAAAAGCAAATACAGACTATCCATATATCCATATCCATATCACTGGCCGCAGCAAAATACTTCATGAAATACCAAGCTACCCTGTGCAAGCTGTATGGTAGACATTAAGAGTTTCCAAGATCCAACTCTGACAAAAACTTCTCTTAAATGAATTCAATTATTCATGCAGCCCTTGGGTAAATGAGCAGAAGAATTCCAACTGAGATTAAGGTATAGGATATGGGTATTTTGCATGGTGTGATCCTACAGACAAAATACTGTCCTGTTCTGATGGCCACACTACAGGGGGGATGATAATAAATTTACAAAGGTTATGAGAAGAGCTGCTTGGAAATGCACTGAAACACATGCCCTATGGTGACATTTCTTAGCCTAATGACAAGAAGATTGAGGTGTGATTTGATCAAAGGTAGGGCAGCACTACCTGAGGACTCTTTGTAAATGTCTCTTCATTATCTCAACTTACCAAACAAAGAATAAGAAAAGCCAAAGTCTGAAAGATGAAACCAGGCAAAATTCAAGCCAGCTGTAAGGCAGACATTTTTAACAGTGAGGATAATTAACCATTGGAGTTTTAGAAGTGTTACAGGATAAAATATCCATCAATTGAAATGTTTCAGTAAGGACGGAATGTCTTAAGACATAAATAACACTTGAGCTCGCAATATATATAAGTCAATTAGGAAAGTCCTATGGCCTGCATGATTAATGAGTCAAAACTCACAATATATAGCTGACTGCCATCTATAATAGTGGGCTTGTTTTCCTTTCATTCATTGAACATGTCCCTAAAGACTGCCAGTGGTAAGGCTTTATACAGTACTTACTGGCACAGTCCCACATCTCCTAATTATCAGAACTACAGAAAAAAAGGAGATATGCCTTCCCACCACCACACAGACTAGAAAAGTACTCATAACTACACATTATTCTCATTTTGGCTCTTTTCCTGGATTGAAATAAGAAGAAATACCCCAAAACACTCTGCGCCTTTGAAATTGCAGCACCAATAGGTGTCTTTGGGATCATGGCAGCTATGGCAACAAATGGTTCATTGGTCAAGGAGAAATTAACAGCTCAAACATTTATAGGACCATATGAGCCAAATAAAGCCATAGTCAGTCCTGGCAAGAACCAGATAGACACAAAGAGACTTACAAATTCTATTAGCAGAAAGCTATTCTTTTCTCTTGGGGGAACTTATTTAAGTCTCTGAGAACAAATTACCTTCTAATGTCCCAGTAGTTAGCTGAAACTGCACAGGATGCAGCAATGAAGATAATTTCAAGATTAGACTTCAGGAACACCAGTTTGAAGATCATGTATTTGGAAGATGGTTTTCCCAGGCCAGCAGGGAAGCTGAACTCATTCTTATGGCCATGGCCTTGGTGGCTTTCAGCTCTGATGAGTGGGACACTATTGAACTAACTAGCTTTGCACCCATGGCAACTACAGTACCCTAAGATATGGCAAATACTTATATGACAGAATTATAGCACACTCTCCAGAAACAGTAAAAAAAAACAAAACAAACAAAAAAAAAAACAAAAAAAAAACCTTATAAAAGCTAAGAAAGAATTGTCATTTCTATATATAAATTTAAATGTTTCAAATCAAGATCATATCAAAACACTACAAACTGAAAATTCAGGTATAATAGTTTTAAAAGCATGGCATAAAATGAATAGGCTATGCCATATTTTGCCCTAAATAAAAATTGTATAGATCAAAGAGAAGCAGATAGATAAAATCTGAGTATGTAGCCTAAAACAAACAAAAAACGATGGTCAAATTTGTTTTATTCCTTCATGTTTTTTCATATTAAAAAAAAAAAAAATGCCTAGAGAGAGCACCTGGGAGCCTGACTGATCTTCATAGAAATGGGCCTAACTTTAAAAAAAAAAAAAAAAAATTAAGTCCCAAAGCAGCAAAGTATTTCCAGTAGAGTTTTATTTAAACTAAGGCTAAATAACCCACAGGCTCTCAGATAAGCTCAATGAGGCCAAAAGAGCAGTATCTCACCTCTGACCCAGCAAGAGGTAACAGTATCTGTTACCCAGACTAAAGAAAAGATCCTGCTGACTCTGCATGTTGGAAGCCTATTTCATTGATAAATTATGACATAATCATTCTTGCCAAAGCCTTACTCGTCAGTTGCAAGAAGTTATTCCTCAAATTATTCACGTAAATCAGGCCAGATTCATTGCACGTCAGCTTTGGACAGGCGACCCCAGGCCACTCATCGGTACAATTTCACAGCATTCACAGGAGTTTTGGGAGCTTTTTTTGCTGGAAACTTTCCTTAGATCCAGCTGCGATGTTCCCATCAGTTCTTAATAGCATGCACTTTGGTGGCCACTATTGATAAGAGTGGATTAAACTGCTTTACGCCTCCTCCTCCTGCCTGCGTGCTCACTTGCCGTGTTATGAGGAAGCGTAAGGCACGACTGCTTCAGCCCCACTGGTGCAAAGTCAGCACTAATACCACTAAAATGAGCTGCTGCAGGGCTTGGAGAGCGCAATGCAAAGTTGAAGCTGGCCATATTACACAACAGCAGCAGCAGACTGCTTATTTGGACCTGGCATAGGCTCAGCTCTTGGGCTTACAAAGCTCAGTGTCCAAATCACTGAACAGCTTGGGATCTCACCTGCAGATTGAATTGGAAAAGGAACAAACCTTTGGTGGGATTTCCAATAGCTATTCTGACTGTCAGGTGCATTTGTACATCTAGGAATTACAGTTTCTGGAAATTTAAAACATGTGCCTCAGTTATCACACAAATCACAGATAGAAGAGTTTTATCTCCACAAAATTGCATAAAATTCTATCAAAGTGAAACTGTTGCCCAGACGGATCACATGTTTAGGCAACTCTACTACTGTGCAACACAAACCCAGGCAGTCTTTTCTATATTGTACTCCAGTTATGTTTCAAATCTGTTTTCCAAAGTGATTTTGCTGTTTGTGTGGGTATTCAGTTCTCGAAGACTTTATCCTCACCATAAATCTGAACTCATTGGCAACACCTAGAAATATCTGACAAAAGGGAAAAAACTACAAAACTCTTAAACTCCTGACTACGACCACCAGCTGAAAAACAGCATTTCAGTTTCCCACATCCAAGGCAGCATCATGGTGGTTTTGTAACTAGTTAGCAGTGTGGCCTTCTGAATTACTCTAAGAATAAATAAATAAATAAAAATCTGAGGAGGTATTTCTTGAAGCTTTTGGATCTTGCAGATAGCAAGTGGCTTGTGGTGGCACCCTATGCTGATTACTGCTTTCTAAGGAATTGATCCTCTTTAAGACTCTCCCCCTAACACTAAGCAAGCATTGCAGCTTCAGAGATGGCTTCAGTATAGCATAGAGATACACAATCTATTTCCTACCCAACTAATAGGAATAGCAGAGGTAATGAACTTGTCAAATTAACATTGAGGTCAGCATAGGCTATTCATTCACACAGAATTGACTCTAATTCAAACTAGTTATTTTGTGATAACATATCAGATGGACTCAATACAACAGTGCTAGAAGACTTCTAAAAATCCTAAATAAAGTCTGAATATAAACCCATGTACCTTCATTCACCCTAGTCCTCCTTGTGGACTTCAGCTCTGTGTTAATACTGAGATGTATAACCACAGCACACATACTCATATATGGACCAGCCTCCACAACAAGCTGGATAAACACAACAGGATACACTTCAGCACAGTATGCTTTCCACCTGCTTTGTGCTCCAGATATTCAGTTTGGCTCAGGTGGCAACAGTCTATATTAAACACACCTGCATGCACTCACAATCTGCATAGCTGCAGGGTGCTGCAGAACCACCAGGAGTGGCTTCTAACCTCCAGTGGCTCTGCTGCACCTTCCCCCCTCTGCCACTGGTGCCTTTTCCATCTCCCTTCAGCTCCTTTCTGTTATTTTTTCATTTGAAACCCCTGGGAGCAGTGAGAATCCAAGTGCTGTGCAAACACTTTTCACCTTCTCTCATTTCTGATGCATAATATTTTGGCACCTAGGATTTGCTTGATTCAAAGTACTTGAACAAATAATGCGAGGAAAAAAGCACGCAAACAGAAATGAAATTGCTTCCTGGCTGGAAGTCCTGCAGTTTGTGAATCACTACAAACTGACAGATGTGTACAGAACTATCACAGTTTGCACAGAACCATTTATCTGGAAGTAGATGTTTTCTTTACAACAGTATTCACAAACTTGTAACACACCTATGCAGCTTCCTTAGAAATTCTTTCTCCTCTGCTATTTTTATCCACGCTACTTTAGTTTATGTAAAAACATTTCTTAAACACCTTCGGTTTGTAAAAATAGGGGGGAACCTATATCAGCGAGAGATGTGAGGGTGCTCCACCTGCTCTCCCAAAAATCAAAATGCCTCTAAGCTTACAACTTTGTTTTGAATAAACTAAGCCAAACCACTTTCTAAGATACAGAAAACTTGGTATAAATTTGAACTTGTCAAGTGCAATCACCAAGGCAGAAGAGAAATAAAAGGGGGCTGTAATCAAATTTCCATCCCATTTGCTGCACCTTTAAAAGGAGGTCTGTCACTCCAAGCTTGCTTCCAGTCCAGCAGCTCAAAGATGCAGACCACAATCTCTGTCCCTCAGGGAACATCCCTTTTTTTTTTTTTCAGCCACACCTGCAGCCTGGCTCTGTGCCTGTCCCTCTGCTCCTCTTCAGGGATGTCCCAGCGCTTTGCACCCAGCCCATCCTCCAGTCTCCTCTCCCCATATAGGCTCAGTTGTTCACAGGAAAGAAGCAAGCTCCAGCTCTCCCTGCCAAGGTCTTCCTCAAGCCTTGTAAGTCCCTTCATGCAGAACTGTTACCTAGCACGAAGCAAACACTCCACATCCCAGCTTTTGTCACCCAGATGCTGATCCTTGTGGGCATAAAGACTCTGAGGAACTGTAGCAGTGATGGTTACAAAGAGAAATGAAAAGTATCATATGCTGGCAGATTATTTTCATTTTCTTTTAATTCCTCTGTTCTCCACCCAGATGAGGCTCTCATCTCATAACACTGGGGGCAATTGCCAGCTTCCACAAACAGAAAAATTCACATAGTTCAGGGGCAGAATGCTTCTGCACCTCTAGTGAGCTTGATGCTGCTCCCACCGTAAAAGAGAGCATGAACTTTTTGTGATGAAGCAACAGTGAACTAAGAAAATTCATGGTACCTGTAAAGTGCTGGGATATCATGGTGATATTAGCTGTGTGAATAATTCAACAGATAGATTAAATTTCTTTTTCGCAATTGAGATTCCTGCTTAGCACACACTTCCTTTTATTTCAGTTGATAACGTTCAAATCACCTCTTTTACTAGTCTCCTATCCTTAACCTCTCCACTTAAATTTATGGTTGGAAATGACAGAGCTGTATAAATAGATATTGCTTTGTTCAACTCACTCCATGCTGCAGTCCGATTGGCAGCCTAGGGCCTGATTCCTCAGAGTCCCCAGAGCAGGGGAGCAAGGGGAGCATTTCTACCCTTTGCATGAATAGATGACAGCCAGAAGAGTATGGCAACTGCAGAATAGCATGCTTCAAGCAGGTGCAGCTCCTACCATGGATGAGGCATTGCTTGTTCCTCTTTCCACTGTGGACCAGACCTTGCTGCTGCACCGGAGTAGGGAAGGGACCATATAACTGTACCACTGCCCTGAAGAAGTATGTGGAGTTTCATCTTATCAAGAATAAGGTCTGCTGTTTTAATTGCAACTTCATCCTCCTTTCCTACACCTCTACTGCTAGTGATGGACTGAACTGGTCCCTACTCCACGGAGGTGGAAAAGCCTTGACAGTCATTAAAAGTTTGTCACAGCGTTAAAGTGCCCTTGGTATGCATCACACTCACAGTGGTGAAGCAGTAGTGGAGACAGAGTTGTTCCAAGCGCATGACAGAACCATTATTTAGGTGGTGACTATGTTGAAAAATAGTGTTTTGTAGCTGAGAATTTTCTCTATCAAATAGTGTTATTGTGCTCATTGTATCTGTTGCAGTTTCCACGGAAATAAATAGGAGGCATTACTTTCAGAGCAAGATGTAGTAAATGCGTAGGCCTTTTAGGAGAATAAACAATTCCACTCATGCATACCGTATTAGAAAAATATGTTTGTACAGTTTAACTTGTCTTCAATTTAGAGGTGGAGATGAAATAAAGCAAATACTAAGGCAGTTTCGTCTTGGTATCTTAAGGAGGCCGAGCCCTGGCTTTCTTTGAAAACAGAATTGGTGACAGCTGGTGCAAGTTACAGTCTTTCAAACCATAATAGAAACTGTGAATAAAGGCAGAAATAAGGGGGGAGTGGAGGGCTGGGTCTGTGTGTTTTTTTTTAGATTTGAGAGCATCTATACAATATCGGTAGGAACTTGCAGATATAAAATAGTGAGATGGATTTGCTCTTTACCAGTGAGTCTGTTCCAGAGAAAGCACATATTTCTGAAAAAAAGATCATTGCAAGATAACATAGAAGGACAGAGAGAAAAAGATTTTTTATCTATCTGCTACAAAGTAGTCATGAATATTTTTTTACTGGGATTAACAAGGCAGTAACACAAGTGTGTCTTGCAGCCCAAGAACACCTTCTAGTTGATCACAATAATGTGTCAGGAACATGGGTGGCTAGCAGTGTTTCTATAACCTACATAGTACCAGGGGACAAATCACACTGGAGGAAAAAAAAAGTCTTTGTCTACTTTTCAACTTTCTAGTCAGCCAAACACCCCATTAGGAAGCATCACATTTTTTTTTCAGCTTTTGCCTGCTCCATACCATGTCTTTGATCCAACATTGTGGATAACTCAATGTTTGAAGGTGGGGTGTAGAAAGTTGATGAGTTTATTCTGATTAAAAGACAATGAGGATCTGACTTCAAAGCTGTACATAAACAAAATAAACAGAGTCACTTCTCAAGATGACTGCCACCATGCTGTGCTTATGATTCCAGCAGCGACTTTCAGTATTAAGGAGGAAATAGGATGACAGAGGCCCTTCTGTATATACCAGACACTCACTTTGAGCTTTTTGTTAACTTTCAGAAGAGCTTCAATGTGGTCTCAGAGGAGAGAACAAACAAGAATAGTATAATTTCTGTTGCAACTGCATCAGTTTCTGCAAATTACAGTGAGAGAAGAAAAGAAGAGTGACCTTACCTCCTCTGCCTACTGCTCATCAACAGTATAAAGGCCTTCAAAGTCTGAGGAAGATATAACATGAGATACCACTTCACTATCATCAGATCCAAAAGAAAGGTGTCATAGAAGTATATGCCCCATTAAGTAAAATTTATTAAATACTATTCATAGGTGTTGTATGTGAACTGTGGTGTGATAAAATCTGTGACAAAATGCAGAGCTGTCACACTATGAAATGAAGACTGTCTTGATCAGCTCACCCATGTGAATTGACAGATTACAACCAGGGAACTCTGTATGGAGCTAAATATCAACTTCAGCGCATTGTAAACAATTGTGACAATTGGAATATCACAAAGTTTGCACCAGGTGGATCCCACGAATGCTCACACAAGAACAGAAAGAACATCACATGCAAATTTGGCAGGAACTATTGAACTAATATGAGGCTGAAGGTGACAATTTCCCAGATCACATCATTACCAGAGGTGAGCTGTGGTGTCACCACTATAAGCCAGAGTCAAAATGGCAGTTCATGGAGCGGCAACATGTGAATTCCCCATTGAAGAAAAAGGTCAAGACACAGCTCTCAGCTTGTAAAGTGATGTGCACTGTCTTTTGAGATAGGAAAGGTGTGATCATTTGGGATTTCCGGGAACCTGGACAAACCAGCAACTCTGAGTGCTACGTCGTGATGCTGACTAAGCTGAAGGCTTGATCTTCCAGAATGAGGCCAGAGAAGATAACCTTTCTCATGGAACACAGTGACACCAGGCCCCATACCAGTTTGAAGACCATAGAGCATGCTGTCAGTATTGGCTGGACTGTCCTACTATATCCACCCTATAGTCCAGATTTGGCACCTTCTGACTTCCAAGTGTTTGGGCTGATGAAACATGGACTGCATGGACAACATTTTCCTAGCACTGACACTGTAATAGCAGCTGTGAAACAATGGGTCATCTCCACTGGTGTAGATGTTTACGAGTGCAGCATGCAGGCTCCTGTTCATTGCAGGCAAAAGTGCATAGTTAGTGGTGGTGGCTGTGTTGAAAAAAATAGTACTTTGTACCTTGCTCTATCAAATAGTGTTATTGTGCTCTTTGTATCTGTTGTAGTTTCCATGGAAATAAATAGAAGGCATTACTTTTGAAGCAATCTACATGCATCAGCAAACGAGTACATTTATTATTCCAGCTAGTTTCTTTGTCACTGCTGAAAGATACTAATCTGAGATCTAATAAGAAAAATAGGAGAAACGATTCCTTTGCTGAAAGGATGATGAACAAAACTGGTAAAAGTTTATTAGAATAAGCATAAATAACTACTTTTTAGCCTGGTGTTATGGCTAATTCTTTGGGACACTGAACACCCAGCTTCCAGTCTTTGTAGCCCCAAGCGGGAGACATGAGAGATAAAATCCTCAGCAGGGGAAATACAATGTGACCTCACTGGGGCTTTCCTACAGAGATGATAACACCAGCTTTTGATCATGACATGGTACCCTGCAAATTTGCTAGTTAGCTAGGATCTGCTAAAAATTTTACATTTGCGAGTGTGGCTTTTTTGCTATGGAGTGCCAAGATCACACAGAGTTGTTATTGCAGTACTAGTGGGAGAATTGTACAACATTTACTGGATCCCCATAACACAAAAATCAGGCACAAAGAAAAAAATTTGGAATCCTGGGGTTCCTTTTAAAAGATGAAAGAACAGTTTAACGCCCAAATACCACTGAAAAGCAAGAGAAGTTTGGCACCCAAACCTAACTAGGCTAAATGTTTATGTGCAGTCACAGGCTGTTTTAATTGCAGAAAAGCGAGAAGAGTCATAGATGAGCATGAATCACAAATTAAATACCACAAGACTAATTTGCTCCATCTAGAGCTTTTGTTTTAATGTAAACAAACATCTCTTATCCTGCTCAGCCTATTTTAAGACGAAGACTGTGCGGTGAGAAATGCCAATGTGACAGAGCGCTGTTCCGAAGATGCTTATACCTCTAGGAGCAATGCTGCAAATATACACCATATTCATCAGCTCCGACAGGGAGGAGTTACCAGAGAGCTGGAGACATGATGGTGGGGTCAGTACAGTGCCCTGCTCTGCCTGCAGGATGCACACGGAAAGCCGGCAGCACGCACTCCACATCGCATAAGCTCATCTGCAGGAGCTCTTGGTACAGCTACAGTAATGGGTAAATCGTCATACAAGTTGGGGAAAGGATTTTTGGCCGGCTCTAACAGTGCTTTTCTTTAGCAGTCTGCTCACAGAGAGAAAGTGGCAACTGGCAGCTTCTAATAGGCAGCTGTTGCAACTGGTAGATGTCAACTGGAAAAGGCTTCTTGGGGAGGGAGAGCTGATGTTCTCTGCCATCCTCAAAGCTGTGCCAGGAGAGCAACTTTCCCATAAAAGGGAATGTCGCAGCTTGGAGATTGTGCAGGAAGATTTTGTGACGTGCTTGGCATGGCATCTGCTAGGGTTTATTCCCAGTTGCAACGCAGTGCTGGTGGCTACCAACAGGGGCCAAATTCGGCTGGGTGGCTCAGAAGCATCAGGGCAGCCCCCTTTTAGCTCTTAGCTCAGTTCATGACACAGCCCGCACTTCAGAGAGATTACTTTGCACTTTGAGAAGCAACTACTGAACGCGGCAGCAGCATTCACCTCCTTAATTGATGTAAAGTCTTTGTACATGCCATTTTTCATTTCAAGGTTTCGGATCTCTGAAGAGAGCTCACCTGTCTCTTCACTATAATATTCCTCAACCTCTCTTTTTCTATTGATTATTCCTCTATTCCTCACAGGTTTCAAAGAAGAGAAATGCATGGTCAGTTTTCCTCTTGTGAAGCTCCTGACAAAAGAAATAGAGGAATTTCCTAAATCCTGAACCAAGGCAGCATAAGCTAGTGAGTGCAAAGGCAGAAAAAAGCTGTAACATTCTGGAGATAAAATGCAAAGGTAAGAGAAAGGCTCCTGTGTGTGTTCTCTCCTCCTAATGCACATAAAGAGTCATTGCAGTCTTTAATTGCTGGTGGGGGTCGAGAAAATAGAAAGGTTGAAGAAGAGCATCAACAAAGAAATAATGGAAACCTGACCAGTGACAGCAGCTGATTACTGTTGGCAGACTGTATAGGTTTCAGATTCATGCTGTGACTTCGGAAATAAGTCCTAGCCCAGATGCATTTTTCTGGAATATCCCTAAGGAATATATATCAGTGATTCATCTAAGCAGCCACTGGATATCATTACTGCTCTACCAAAAATGAAGATAAAATAACAATCTGGAAGAAATAAAAGAAACAAGTGTCCCAGATTTTCTCTCAAACTGTAGCAAAGAGATCATAAGGGTGAGTAAGGAAAGGAGGGGGGAAGGAAGAGAGGGCTGAACTTTTCATCTGCACATCCTCAGCTTGCCTTTAAGCTGTGCACATCTAGTTTACTCTTGTCAGAAGCTACCACCACTGTACTTTGTAGCTCTTAAAGAAAGAGATAATTGCCTTTTTCTCCAGTCACATGCTCACTAATATAGAACTTTTTTTTTTTGTCAGTCCTACACAGTAGGACCTCCATCACTCAAAATAGCATAAGCTTTGCTAGAGATGTTAATGCACTACCCAAAGCAAACACAATGCAGAGGCTCTGACAGGTTTATATTTTGAAGTCCCTTTTAAACTCAGAATTTCTTTTTTTTTTTTGTCAAATGAACAGTAGCCAATTATAAATTATAGCTCTCTCCTAATGCCCCATCCCAGAAGTTCCTGTGGATGAAGTTTCTATCAAGCGTGTGCTGTATGAGGTTGTTTTTATATCTCCGAATAGTTGTTGGATATTTTCCCTATCATGTAGTTCAGCTAATACATACTATTCATTTGGGAGAAAACAGAAAAGGGAATTAATTCTAGAAAGAAAGAGCTTTATAAGCTTTTTCTTCCATTTTTTTTTCTTTCCTGTTATGAGTCAAAGATGTGCCAAAAAACATATTTTAAACCATAGCATCAGATACTCAGCTGGACCTTTAGCAACAGTTCACTAATGTACATCAGGTGTTCCATAGGGTCTATCTATCTGACTTGCAAGTTTAAGTAGAAGATTGTTATTGAAATCAGTATTCTTATATATAAATATATAGCTGCTCCAAGGAGAATATAAATACCTACTGCAAACCAAATCCAGCCTAGATTCTCTGAACCTTGTAGGAATTAATTGCAAGAATTACACTTTGGAGCTTTTAAAGTAAAAGATAATTGCCTCTTTTTCTGTCATGGGCTTACTAATACAGAACTTTGGTTTTTCCAAATCCTCCACAGTGGGACCTCCATAAGTCAAAGTAATGTAAACTGTGTGAGAGATGCTAATGTTAAGCACTACAAAAATATTCAAATGGGCTATACAGTATTTCAAGTGTGAAAAAAAGCCTGTGGGTTCAGGAAATATTTCTTCACCCGATTCAAGGAGAACATGTAAACAGGATTTTTTAACCCTCCACAGTTCGCAGGGGGCTTACTGTAAAGCATCTCAACACCCAATTCAAAGATGCAAAAAGTCATCCCAGCCTTGGGGGACTACTCAAGCGCCCAAAGTTCAGCCTGTTTCTAATTAACTTGCAGAGCTACAACCCCAGTCAATAAACCAACATTTTAGTCACAGATAAACTTATCATCCCTTGAGTGTGAACAGCTCATCCTTGCCAGGAATCCAAGAGCAGATGCTGCCTTGCTCTGCTTTACATGGGTGCTTGTTAGTCTACTTATTTTCACTCAACTATAAGATGTTCTGTTCTTACAAAAACCCACTTGCATCGCTCTAATTCTTGCTAAAATGTTTCCCACACTGCTAGAAGGTCCACTGAATAAGAGATTAGAAAGAGGATCAGCTTGAGGATGTTTAGCTCTCTCCTTTCGGTACAGTACCTATTAACAGTAACTAGGTATATCATGCAGCATTGGAATTCCTAAAATAGCTACAGGCAGAAGAGACAGCGAAATGCAGAAAGCAGAGTGTTAACTCTCCTGTGAATTACTATCACAGTTTGCTACTAATTGAGAAAGTAAATAAAAAAGGTCCTGACAATATGCTCTTTTCTAGCGGGGGCTATTCTCATTAAAGGCAGAATAAAAGGTTGCCGCTTCCCCTTCCAACTGCAAATCCTTTACAGCAGAGCAAACGTTTCTCTTCTTCTAAGGAGAAAAGACCCAAAATTATTATACTAACACCAGGCTGAGAAGCCAGCTGTATTATGCAGTTTCAATATTTTTGTTTGACTTCATGGCAACTTGCAGTGAGTTGCCAACGTCCTTAGGAGCTGTACTCCCAATGTTGCCCATAGGTGTGGTTGTGGAACTCTGAATGAAAGGAATCATAAAATATTCTGCCAAGAGTTTGGCTCCTGGGTCCTACCAGTTCCCTGAAAGGAACAGGGCTCGGGGGAGAGAGGACTCAGGATGAGCAGGCAACCGTGCACGCAGCACTGAAGGGTTAGGAGGATTGGGTGCAGGCAACAAGCATGGGACCAAGTAAGCTGGAAATTTTCAAAAGGCTGCAGCTTCCTAGGGAAATCATATGTATTTAAAAACACTGCGCAGGCATTCCTAGCTTTTCTGCTGAAGTCTCACCTTCATCTGAAATGCAGACATCCACTTAAATTCAAAATATCCCTGTCTTCTTAAGATTGAGTCTCAGATTAGCATCTCCCTCTTACAGAAGCAATTTTTACACTTTGAAGAGGTAGAAACAAGAAATTTATTAAAATATTCTGGTCACTGGACTCCAAAACCTGGGATCACAAAGAGGAGCCCACTTAGCAGCTAGGAGACAGGCACAAGGACCTGCAATTTCCACTCTTCAGATGAAGGCTCTTGTAAGGAAGCAGGTAAGAAGAATTTCAAAAAAGAAGGAAGCAGAAGAAATACGTTTTGTGGAGAACAATAAGATAGCCCACATACATTTCATTGTTAAGAGCTTTGTTAGCTCCTTGCCTTCAGCCAAAGATTGGGAACACCAAGTTATATCACTTTATATAAAGCGTCATGCACAAGACCCAGGAAGCTGCAGTGTAAAGGGCGTTTGTTTTCTTTAGGATGACAATATGATTTGGCAAGTAGAAAGATTAGCTCAACTAAATGCTATTACAGAACTCTGGCTCACTTTGTAAATACTGTATATAGCTAGTTATTCTAGAGAAATATCTTTCACAAATGTCCCAAGGTCTTTTTATCATTTTCACTATTACGTTGCTATATGATTTCCCCAAAAAAGTGAATGTACCATTTAATGTGTTATTTGATGTTACATTTTTTACAATGACATAATCATTTAAGAAGTTCCCCAGCCTCTTCTCTCCCACACATACACATGGATGTATGGATGTATACAAGCGTGCATATGTACATGTATATACATGCAGTAGTTCACGATTCCCTCAGATTTTCCACTCTAACAGAGTACCTAAATGACCCAAATTAAAAATGACCATAGCCAAAGTTAGGTTTCCAATGACCTCAGTCTCAGTGACTGATCATACCATCCATCCCACAGGTGGTTTTGGTGACAAAAGTCTGGAGATACATGAATTGGGACAGAGGTAGGAGTAACTAGACCCCAGGTAGAAAAGGGAAAAATGACATAAACTATTTTGTGAATAAAAATGTAATGTGGATGTAAAATCTTAGCGTAAGGTGTGTAGTGCAGAATTCAGCTTCACTGCAACCTCAAATATCACTGCAACCATGCAAGGCTATATGAATCAAAAAGCAGAGGAGATGGGGGAATGAAAAGCACCACTTTTTAGAAAACTACTTCAAGCTGATCTAGTATTGCTTGTGTGGATGAATTAACCTTGTACACACGTATACGAATCAATAGTGTTATCAAGAGAGATGAAGATTTGGAATAAGTCATAATCCTGAGAAAGAGGAATTGATGTGCTAGGGAGAAGGAGTGACCTGTGGCTCTCAGCATTACTTATCTGAAAAGTGAGAAAGATATGCCTGCACTGAAACCTTTGGTAGGAGCCAGATGTGGCAAGGCACTGTGAATAAGAGGATAAGACACTGGTGTGAGCTGGAGTGGAACAGGAATGAGGTTTGGATTTCATCCCCAGATCTAAACTGACCTGCTGTGTGAAGCTTAACTCACTTCACCTCTTCATTTTCCTTTTCAGCATTTGCCTTTCAGTTCTATTTAGGTGACAAACCCTTCGGGCCAGAAAGTCTACGAGTGAATGCGTGTGTACTACTGAAAAACGCACCAGGATTTTGATATATTAATTATCTGCATCACTTTTTTAGTGCTTTTTGTCCCATTGTGCTAGGTGCTGTGCAAGAACAGACTGCAAAGACAGTGAATTCTCCAGAGGTTATTAAAATATAAAGTATGTTCATGTCAGACTCACATGCAAGTTATTACTGCACAGCAACTAGCCTACATCAGCTGAAGCATAGTCACTGCTCATACAGGCACACTTAGTCAGGAGAAAATGGAAGATGATTCTTTTTAGCCTATCCATAGTGAACAGGAATAACAAAGTCACATTACTTGGTACTCTCTACCATGTGAGAGTACACACAGCGTTACTGCAGCTCTGGCAGCGAGGAGAAACTGGTTAAAACATGGTAACTTACACAAAAGGTTTGACCCCTACAAGAGGAGAGAATTGATGGATATAAACAGACAAGGAACTGCCAAGAATGTGAGCTTCGCATAAATAATAGTATTCATAGCCCAAGTGGCGCACACTGATAGCAAATGCAGCCCTGCAGAAGAGATCTGCGAGTTCCACAGCACATTAAAGGGAAGGGGGGAAGGGTTGGTTTGTTTTTTTTTTTTCCTCCAGAAAATGAAGCATTCCTTTAAAAATACTTATGTGCATTTTGTAAAATACTCCCAAAGCACCCAAAACTTGGACAGAGCTGGCAAAACAGCACTGGCTTACAATTTTACTGCAGTGTCATCACATGTGGAAAGAAGTAACAACAAATTCTGACTAGTGCCTATGATTAACACCTCCTACAACAGCAACATCAGAGGACTGCTGACAACATTTTTCATTAGTCACAGGGAAGACATCAATGTCCGGAGTGTGCCCAAATGACCTACACTGCAATCTGGTCATGAACTGATCCCATTGTGTAACCGTTGCTCAGCTGAAGGAACGTACTCTTGATTTTCCATTTGCTACTAGCCCGTGCACGCAGAAGTGTGCGGGTTCCTCACTTACCCCAATCATGAGAGATTTTGTTTTTAAAGACCATAGCGGTTGTGGTGTGTTTATTGCCATCATGTTTCCAACAGAAGATGTTTCTGTCCTTTCAGGTCCCTTCTATGGCAAGTGGAAATGCTAACTGCTCGTGGGAGTGATGATTAGAGCAATTATAACCTGTTGAGGCAACGAAACTCCCAATGCATTAGCTGCTATTTACACATCTTATTTGTCTATGCTCACATTTTTATGCTTCTGTCAGGAATGATCAGTCAGGTTGGTAATGCAGAGGTGAATGACTCCTTACTGTCATGCTTAACAGCAGAGTCCCCTTGCAGTTTTTGCGATGAGTAAGGGCTGAACCCTGAAGACCAAAGGTTCGTTGCAGCTGAACATACCTAAATTAGATGTATATGAAATATATCTGCCATTCTTTAGCTTATTACTTTCACAACACAATTCTGTAATTACCAACTCCATAAGAAACATAACAACAGCTGTTCTTGTGATATTTCAATACCACTGGAATTAGGAGAGGTAAGAAATTCAGAGGTGTGTGACAGCTTTGAAAATATCTATTTCAGCATGAGTTTCACTGAAATAGAGTTTGTTTTTACCATCCATAGACAAAAGAATAATAGACTAGACACCAGAGAAAAAACTAAGGGAAATCCATGATGGCCAGGATTATTAAATTTGTAAGAAATTGCCATTTCTTAAAGAAAAAAGGTGCTAGTTTGAACAGTTCAGAGGTGTGCAGAGCAGCAGAGAAACAGATAGCATGGTAGAAAACTCAGTTTCCAGAACACAGTTCAAAATAAATTCTCGTCTTCAATTAAAACTTCAACCAGAAGTTCCAGGTTATTAATAGGAGAAACCAAAGAAGAAACTCTTACCAAGGAGAAACCAAAAATGTTATAATTTGATATTTCTGTTATTTCCTGACTTTCACTGCTGAAATTAGAAAAGGCAGGTGCTCAAGAAGCCCTAACACTTTGGAAACCAAAAGAACTTGGAGTTTTGAGTGTCCTGTTTGGGAAGCAGCTGAGAAGTTCAGAGAGCAAGCTATGAGGAACCAGGCAGATTTCATAACACTTCCATGAAAACAGAAAGAGTTGATGAAAATGTGGTTTCTTCGTTCTTTTATGCCTTACAATTTGAAGCCTCTTCACCATAAAATATCAATGGCATAGGAAGAAGTGGAGTACTTCCTCACAAATAGTCATCTACTTTTCTTCACCACTTCTTGAAGGAGGTAAAAAATGTAACAAACTCAAATTAGAATGAAGAATTCATATTTCCTGGAATAACATCTTTCTTCTGTTTCGCAAGCTCAATTGCAAGAACAGAGTCAGCTAAGAATGAGACTATTCAGAGAAGGAGAACAAATATGCAACGGGGAGTTGCGAGCCATCACTGGGATACATCCAACAAAACATCATCGCTTCTCCAGTGGTCCAGCAGACCACAGGTACGGACAGGAGAGGAAAGGAAAGTGGCTGAATTTTATCTATTTCCTTTGTATTTGCAACGTATTAGGAAAGAAATACAGACAGGGTCAGGTTCAGTGCTGTGAGAAGCACGTTTGGCTTGAGGAATAGAAAGCTACAACATCTTATCTTGGCTTCTTACAACTGTCTGGCTAATCTTTGATTGTTGCACGTGGATCTACAGAACTGGATTTAGAGACTTAGAAAACATACAGCATTCAACCTTGGGAGGCAAAAATTAAACCGGATTCTAGTACTAAGAAGAAATGAAAAAATATATAGTTTAAGCTATACAGGAGCTCATTATCTTCTCAATCCTTAATATAAGACTCTGAAATTAAAAAGCTATAAATGTAAAATGAACAAACAGAAAAAGACACATCTATGCACTACGTGGTTCACCTGTGGAACTCATTAACACGGAAGGTCAGAAGTGTTAAAATGCATATTTTTAAAGATTTTCATGGTGACCATGTACAGCACTGGTAATGATGTGGCACCAAGTTAATAATTTATTCTACCACAAAATTTTTAGTATCAGCTGATTGCTTACCAAGTTAACATAATTTTCTCCCCTTCTCTTGCAGTGAAGTGATATAGTACCTCTACTTTTTGGAGGATTTTTTTTTTTCTAGGAGAAAAAAAAATTTTTTTTTTCTAGGAGAAAAAAAAAATACCAAACACCTGAAAAGAGTGAGAAGTTCTGCTAGACTGAGGTTTCTCCTTTGCAAAATCAGAATAAGATCCCTACACATTTTTTGAAAATAAAAAGGGCTGTGAAAATTCTCAAGTGTCTGATTCATGTGAGAGTTGACAAAGTGAGACATTCAGATTGTTTCATAGATACTGCAGTTTGGCATGAACTGTAGGTGGCTTTTCATCAGCTTCAGGAAGTTTCTTCTTCGTCCTTTAACCCCACAAAGAAATCTTCCTCTTTTTGGAAATGGGATTTCTCTTGAATAGCCTAGACGAAAACATCACACATTCCTAGCCCGTGCTGCATTTTGACTTTTTGTGCTGATGGCTGAGATTTGTGGGCATTTTGGTCACAGCCTGTAGCATTTGGGAATTCCACGGACACTGTAGAGGCAGAAGTTGCCACTTTGGATCTTCACTGCAGCTAACTCAATGCTGTGTCAATCCATGGGCAGGAATAGTTGCTTCACAAACAGCCATAAACAAGACAGGTTTGAGATTATATGTTTTTCATGGAGTATTTACTCTGATTTTCAATTATTAGATTGGATCAAGAGCTGAAAAAAATGTTTTATCTAGTTTCCAGGGTTTTATTCATATGTATTAAGTGTAACAACTCTAACCACTCCTCGTTAGACTCATAAACATTCAGTCCTCCTTTCAATCTTCTTAAATTCTCTACCTCGTGACAGGACAGTAGATTTCAACCACTGCTGATTTTGATTAATTTTCACAAGCCAAGTTGAACATTGCTCTCAGCTAATGTGTCAGCTACTGGACACTTCATGGGCTAATGGCCTGATCTAGTCTGGGAATTCTAATAGCGTTATAGCTGTCAACAGAGGAGGGTTGAAGAGGGAGGGCATCACCTTGACAATGTTTCTCAAAAATGAAAACAAGTCTTCTTCACACAGCTATAGACTTAAAATTGTCAACCACAAATTCATACCAGTAATAAGAAGATTTAAAAACAAAACAAAACAAAACAAAACAACAACAAAAAAAAACCAACAAAAAAACAGCACATACTTTGGAGAATACAACAGTTCCGGTCTTCATCCTTCCTTCTTTAAAAAATATAGAAGTCCATCTAGGACAAAAATAGCCCTGTTCTGTCTGAGGAAAAAAAAAAAAGGAAAAAAAAGAAAAAAGAACAAGAAGAAAAGCCTAAAGCAGCCTTATTAAGGCTAACTATAATGAGACACATCCAGGAATGAATAATGCCCAAGGAGACCTCAGAGTCAGAGCGGACAGTGAATCACACGTTGACAATGCAATATGGCAGGGAAAAAGGGAGCCTGCAAATGTGGTCTGTCATGAGGGAGAGGAGGACTGTGTCCAGAAGGGACTCCTGGGAATACTCTGCAAATACTCACCGAGCTCCTGAGCTGTCAATGCCAAAAAAAACCATAATAAGGGAACTAGGGGAAGTTCAAAGAAGAGCAATCAGAATGATCTGTGTGCTGAAATAAACCAGCTGTGTGGAAAGACCAAAACATCTGGAGAAGTGCGGTGCTACCTAAGTGGCGTATGTGGAGTTCCTAAGAATACAGACGGCAGAATCCAGCCTCTTTACACAGCTTAGGCTTTTGTTGGCATCATGCAGAGCCCTTACAAGTCTGATTTTGTGCTGAGGAAGGACTCTGTCAACACAGCAACTGTAGGGAATAGCTTGGAGGCTGCCTTAAGGAGCCCGGTCCCAGTGTCAGGGATAACAGCTGTGCTGTGGAGGTGGTGCTGCAGCACCGCAGGAACTACTGTGCAAGCAGCAAGATAGTTACCTGAACTTCTGGTGCTCGGAGTATTTAAATTACACTGAAAGCCTTGAGATGGTCCAGGAACGGGAGGGCACAAAGGTGGCTGAGAGCCAGCACAGAGCCATCCTTAAGACATTCAGCAAGCGGCAGTTGTGAGAGCTGGGTAAGGGGGTGGGAAAAGAAGAGGGGGAAATGAAGGCTTAAGATTGACTAGCGAGGGAAAAAGCACATCATAAAGGTCAAACGTAAGGCTGTGGAGAAATCGTGAGAGGAAAACAGCAGGAAGCTGCACTTCCTGCAACACTGGCCACGAATCTTAAGGGGACGCTGCGCAGCTCAGCTGCAGTGGACTCTCCTCAGGTAAATACAAAACGGGCAGGCGATTTCCTCTTTGCCATGTTATCTTCAGATTAAAACACCTAAAGCCTTGCTG
>NC_034410.1:67231180-67280348 GCF_002078875.1 Numida meleagris | reverse complement strand
GGGGCAGCGTGCACGCGCGCAGAGGGGCTGCGCGGTCCCTCGGAGGAGCCGAGATCTCCGCTTTCTGCAAGAACGCGCGTAGCACGGGAGCGGGCAGCCCCGGGATGGGGGCTCCGAGAGAAGGAGGCAGGCACCTGGCAGCCCTCCCCCCGTGCTTCCCATTCACATAGAGACCGCCACGTGCGATCACCCCCGCGAGGTGCGTCTCCATTAATAATTCACAGCGATCCTTGATTCATCAAGTCCGGGAAGTTCCCAGCAAGAGCGGGAAAAGAGCAGGCGGGCATCCCTGCTGCCGGCAGAAGGACTTACAAAGCGGCTCCCGGGATGAGAAACCGCACGGCACGAGCGAGCGAAGAGCGGGGCGCCTCTCTCCTCTTCTTACCCCCCCGCCCCCACTCCATTCTGCTTTTCACTCTCACTGCGAAGCCACCACCTCACGCGCGGAGCAGCTCTCGGGGGGAACGGGGAGGGGGGGGGGAGTGGGCAGCACGGCCCTCCCCACTGCCCCGCCGCCGCATCGCTCGCACGCCGCTGCCCGCCCGCTGCGCACCTCCCGGCCCCGGTGCGGCAGCTCCGGCGGCTCCGCAGCCGCATCGCCCGGAGTGCGTGTGCGCGGGTGGGTGTGAGCGTGTGTGAGTGTGCGCCTGCCGGGGAGGCAGGCAGCGAGGGAGGAGTTTGGCTTCTTTTTTTTTTTTTTTTTTCCCTCCCCCTCCCTCCTTTTTTTTTTTTTTTTTTTATTAATCAGGAGCACTGAATGGAAACCAATCAGATAGAGAGCCCCCTCGGCTCGGGCTGCCTGCATGCGGGAGTTAAAAAGTGCTGCCGGCCGAGCGGCAGCCCCAGTGAGCGGCGGGGAGGCTGAGCGCGGGCAGCAGGGGCCGGGAGCCGCCGCCACCCATCCCAGCTCGGCCCTGCGAGCCGGTAAGAGCCGGGCTGCGCGCCCCGGGCAGCGAGCTTCGGCCGTCATCAGGCGGCCACCTTTCCCTTCTTTTTTTCCTTTTAATTAATTTATTGTTATTATTTTTACCGCGCTCATTGGGAATGCTACTGGCGGGTTGGGGAGGGGGGGGGCTGTCCGTCACTTCTTTCGCAAAGTTGGCGGCTGTCAGGCTGGGGCTCCGCGACCGCGCCGGGTTCCGTCCCCCGGGGGCTGCGGGGACCGCGCTCGCGGGCACTGAGTCGGGGAAGGGATGCGGCGCTGGGCTGAGGGCTCTGTGATGGGCAGCAAAGCGCTGGGGGCGAGGGAGGAGGTGAAGGCGGGCGGAGGGTCGTGTGCGGTCGGAAAAGTATGAATAATAATAATAACAAGAAAGATGATGATGATGGAAAAGGAAAAGCATGATAAGAGGCAAGGTTGTTTGTTTTTTTTTTCTCTGTGGGGAAAAAAAAAAAAAAAACTGTGCTGGCTTCTTGGCGCTACCTAGTCTTAGTGAAATGGATACAGGGCAAAGCCCTTCAGATCCCAAGCAAAAGGCAAAGTGCGGAGCTGGATGCGGAGCAGCTCTGAGACAAGCGCTCCCCCGGCACAAAGAAGGGGCAAAGCGGGGGACCTAGGGATGCTGCGGGGATTGGCAAATGTGAAAGGCTTTATATGGGGAAGGAAGAGATTGGGGATTGGTGGAGGTGAGGGAAGAAAGGGGGGTAGGCGTGCAGGCATTTTGCAGAAGAAAAGTTGGATAATTGCAGGAAAAAAAGAAGTGCTGAATTTGGTTGTTGTCAATGTTTCTAAGGAGCTGGTAGCATACTTTGCATGTCAGATAGATTGAACTATTTATATATTCACATGTATAGAACACCTACATGCACATGCACACAAACCGATACACAGGATATAGACTATGTATGTATTCTTATGCAGAAGGTTGAGTCAAGAGATAAGCAATGGTGGTAGAGGTCAGTGGCTAGAGAGAGAAGTCTTGTCACTGCTGCAATAAAATCCATATTTTATGGAGAGTTAAATGCAGTACTTTGTAAGTGCAAGTGGATGGTCACCTAAGTAACTCCTGATGACATTCAAGGATCAAGAAGTTTAATGACCAAAATTACGCCCAGCTCAGCAGCTACTTTTGTACAAATGGAGAGGATGGGGTATCTTTTTCCTTGTACTTCTGCATGACGTGAGATTTTGAAGTTCTTTTAGCACTGCATGGGGAGATTGTGTAGCAGAATTTACTCACCTAGTATAAGGTCAGTCCTTTCTCCAAACTGACAGCTCTCCAAGCACAGCTGGAGCAGAGAGGAATGGATGACTGTTGCCGTTAGTCCAGGAATTGGCAAGGGTAGTACATGGATCCACACGTGTACTTCATGAGCTGCATGCATAGACACATGCGCAAGGAGGGCAGTACGATGAGAGCGAGGTTATTTTCATTGCCTTCTGTCATTGTACCCATGTGTAATAGCGCCCTGGAAATAACGTAATTCCAAGGGAATAAAATTGCTTGAGTGTGCAGACCTCTTTGGTTTTAATCAAAATAGACATAACTCTCCCTGTCAAGATAAAGGCTTATCTCATGTATTTGCTGGGCTGAAATCTCTATTATGCAGTCAGTTCTGTGCAAAAGTGCTTGCATATTACTTAAAGCATTCCATAAAATTGATTAACATCTGTTCCTGAGCAATATAATGCTATGGGTAATGGTGCATCCCTATTCGTTTCTTTCTTTCTAATTCTTGTTTGAAGGCAATAAGTTTGCATGTCACAAGAGTCGGGTCGAGCTTGGAGGCTTGTGATCAAGATCAAGTAGATTCCTTTACCAGGGATATATACAGTTTTAGAGGCCTGGTAGCAACGGCACAATTGGATAGCTCCTTCAAACAGCCCATACATGCTAATAAAGACTGCAGGGCTGAATCCCTTTTTCCTCTGCTCTTTTCTCTTCTCAGATGTTATCCGACACAGCACCGGTAAATATATAATCTCATGTGCTTCTGGCTTTCAGCTGCACCATAATCTTTCTGGACATATTTCTAGTGGCTTGCAGTTGACTTTGGAGGTGGGGGAGGTGGAGGAGGCAGGCAGCCGGTCTTTTCAGAGCAGCATAATCAGAGGCAGCAATGCTTATTTATTTATTTTTCCCAGGGAAAGTGGCATTGATTCAGTCCTGTTGTAGTTGTTTGCAATTATCCTTTGCAGCCATCTAAGGACCTAGCAAACTGGGGTCCCCATGGGGACTTATTAGTCTCTCTAGGTATTTTAGCTTTCACACCAATTCAAAGCTCCTACATATTGCCATGCCAGCGATACGTAGACATGGTCTTCATTTTCTAGCCAAGTTGTTCAGCTAGAAATCCGTATTTTAACTTCTGGCTCTTTGCTCCCTTCCTCCCTTGCGCAGCATTCCCATGCAGGCGGTAACCTGCCGCTCAAGGCAGCTTTTCCTTTCGGAAAGTTTGCATTTTGCCATCTGCTGTTTCAAAAATATTTAGTTGAGAGACTTCCTTGAAAGCAAAACACATGCATTAAAAAACGTTGTGGGTTTTTTTTTTTTTTTTTCCCTCCTTTCTGCTGAAGATCTTGAAACTGCTGTAAACTTGATAGAAGTTCTGGCTGTACTCCCCGGCTGCAGTCCTGCCTGCACTGCTGTGCTCAGTGCACTGCCCAAGGCACACTGGGGTCCTGGGCAGGGCCCTCCCTGAGCCCATTCTCCCGTTGCATCTGCTCCAGAAATTTTGCTTTGACTGAAGATTGCAGTGTACCAATCTACTTGACGTTAGCAGATCCCTGCAGTATTAGGGGGTTTGGAAGGAAACGCTGTTGGGTTTTCCAGTGGATGCCTGTGCTCTCTGCAGTAGTCATGCAGATGTAGAGGACATTGACATTTATCTGTTGTTATATGGTGGGATCCGTCTCTTGCTTAACTTTTTACTGTGCCTTCTGCCCTTTGACTACTTTTAAGCTACGCTCAATTGCTAGCGCGATCTTGTAGCATTATGGCTCAAGATGAGGAGGAAATTGCTTATGGATCTCCTTGGAAATGCTGGCTAATTACTAAAATGAAAGGTAGCTGAAATCTATAAAAATGAGTGGGTAAAATCTGCTGGAAGCAGCAGGCCCCACCGCGATGGTGCCTCATCCCGCGTAATGGTTGCAATTCCTCTGGTGGCTCTGTTGCAATTACACCAGAATAAAGCAGAATTGGTTTTCAGTATCTTTTGATTATCGTGCCCGTGCGGGAAGTGCCGCGGAGGGGCCCTGTGCTGGGAGCTGAGTGTCAGGGAGACTTCTTAATTAACCCTTTCAAGATACTGCAAGCTGCACACACTGTGCTGCTTTCTTCAAAGGCTTTGAGTCATTGGGGGAGATTGCATCTTTTTTCTATTTTTTTTCTAAATAATTACTTTGGTACCTAAGTCTCAGAAACAAGGCAGACAAATGTCATTATTCTCACTGCCACTGGGGCCAAATTCAGCTCCTCTCCAACAGAAACCTCTGAAGCGAGCCCCCCATCCTGCACATGAAGTTCCGTATGCTGCCGAACCCAATCTCTTCTGCAGACTCAGTGCAGGGTTCAAGTTGCAGTATAAATGCCTAAATGTGCACCAGTGGAGATAAAAACCAGCAGCAGCTGGTTTGCTCTGCTGCTTGCTTAGTCATGGCAGCCCTTCCAAGAGGTTTGGAGAAATCAGGCATTCTGAGGAGAAAGATCTTATGGCATCTCAGCTTGCTTCATTCGGGATGGAGAAAGAGGAGACATAGAAGGGATGTTTCGTGTAATTAAACTCAGCTGCTATCTGCCTTTATTTGCTTAACAAAAGGTACAGGGCAGATTATTACTCCCTGTTTGAGGTTTAAAGACACCCTTGAAGAATACATAATAAATGCAAAACACCAGCAGTCTTGCACTAAGCAGGGAAGTGACAGAAAAAGTCATCCTCTCTGTTTGTATTGTGAGTGACGCTGCAGGAGAGCTAGATGGAGGAAGTGCTGCATAAAAGCATTCTTTAAGTTTAGGGTTTTTTTGAGTACTCCTCCTCACATCCATTTGGGTTCTTCTTGCAGCACATCCCACCCCAAGAGCTCCTCTCATCGTCCTGCAAGGACTGTCCGATATCTGCTAGGCGTCCACTAGCATTGAGTTCCTGAGCTTATACAGGCTCCGCTGTGTGTCCTGATCCTGATCATCCACCAGTGGCTTCCCCTCCCCAGAACAGGCAGCATTATCTCACCTTACACCCATGACCATCCCCTGCATTTAATCCAGGTGTGGCTGGCTGCCAACATCTCCTCTGGCTTTATTTATTTTCCTGGCTGTCTGCTTGGCATTGAAAGGCCCAAACAAACATTGTGGAGATTTGTATTTATGCTCTTGTTTGTTAACAGGAACATTCCCTGAAGAAATTAGGATAACTGTAGTTCAGGACTCTTTTGAGTGATGTTCTCCCTTGGTTACGGGGCTGGACCTCTAAAAAGAAGCTGGAAGCGACGCAGTGATTGCTTCACTGTGATAGTGCCAAAGCACCTGAAACTGTGCTGAAACATCCACCCTTGCACTGGTACTGCTCCATCTTTCTTCACACCCAGCCCCAGGACACACTCCTCATGCTGTCCCCTCTGCCAAGCACACAACACAAAGAACATATACATTTCCATCTGGTCGCATTCAGGAATGGTGCCAGCCTTGCAATGTTTTAAGTAACCTGCTCAATCATGGCTTCATTCTGGCATTGTGGGCAGATATTTTATGGATTGATTAGCCTGCCTTGCCAGGATATGCATATATCTATATATTCAGAAAGTGCTTCGTTACAGTCAGATTGTTGGATTTGATTTGCAACGTAAATACCCATCGTATCCCCACAGCTCTTCTCTAATGACATACCGCAGTACACAGAGATCACTTTATGAATGGCATCGGTCCTGTGCTATCTGGGTACCTTAACTCCTCTCAGTTAAACTAATTCTATTATCTTGCTGTAATGTTTACAGTTGCCTGAGAGATAATAGGTAGTGTTTCTTTCCAGCATCCCCGCTTCTGCGTCTCATTGCAGAACTACAGCAGGAACACCCAGGAGAAGGGTCAGCAGGAATTGGAAATTAGCACTGAAATTAAATGTGAGTCAAATTTCTCCAGGTACTGCAGGTGCATGCTCACCTGGGTGTGAGGAGAGCCACTTTCTCCCTAACTGCTGCATCTCCATTGTCAGCTAATTGTTCCAGTAAGCACAGAGACTGCTTTATAAACACGATGTTAGCATCTAGCTCTGCTTTAGTGGGACTAGACCTAAAGAAATGTTTGCCTCTGATGGTAACCCTGCATGGGGTTCTTGAAGGTGGCAGGACTCCAAGTCTGTTCTGCATGTGAGTTGGTCTGGTGGTGGGAGAACCACATGCATCCATGTGTCCCTGCTGGGTGCTGGCACCAAGGAGCATGAGGACTGGCCTTGGCATCAACGCTCTTGCCAAGGGAAAGCCTTCTCACTTAGAAGAACATCCACATGTCCTTCTTCCACTTCCTCCTAGTTTCACTGCATTAACAAAAATAACAATTAAAAGCACAGTTGCTTTACGTTTTGCCCTAAGCATTCAGGTGAAAACAGTTTCCTTGCTGAATTAATTATCTTTGAGTGCCTTGTGGTTTGTAACTTTAGGGTGTCATTAGTTTGGCAATCATTATTTGACAAAAGCATCTTCACAGACAAAAAGAAAGTGAAATAGCTCCTGGTATTGTGTCACAAAAATCTCAATCATTGTGAGATGCTGTGTGGACATTTGGTGGTCTTGCTTCACGTATGGGACAAGACATCATTGATCTGCATGGGGCATTCACTCAAAAGCTGTTCAAGTATTCCACCATTTCTAAAATATTTCTTCACCATGCAGACCCAGTGAAGCTGGCCTCTGTTTTGCCTCGTTTTGCAGAATGGAGGGGAAGCAGATCGCAGTGGAGATGTGTGATTTGCCCAAGGTCACACAAGCAGTTGGCAGTGCAGCAGGGATGCTGAACCGGCACCTCCAGTGAGGACTGCTTGCAGCCAACCCTCCTCTGCCTTTCTGCTGCTTGCTCCAGTTGTTGGAGCTGATCAAAGAATAGATGGAAAAAAATCAGATTTGGGTCTCTTTTTTTCATCCAGAAGAAAGACAATTATTTTTCTCAAGGACTCCTTGCAGCTGCTTTGACACTCTCTCCCCAGAGGACTTTCTGGATGTCTTTTGCCTGTTTGTTCAGTCATGTTCTGTGTAGAGGGGAAGGGCAGACTGGGTAGATCCAGAGCAGTCCAGGATAAGACTGAATATTTCATTCTCAGGGGACAGTAATCTGAGCTGTCCCTTAGCAAGGTGGAGATGACCTTCCTCTCCGTATTGGCCTGGTTGGAGCAGCCACAGAGATTCTTTGCAGTTCCCTGCCTTGTCCATTTCCACCTACTTATGCCTGCAGGAGAAAAGGGGATAAAGAAGTCTCAAAAAAGGTTGCTGCTTCTGCATGCTGCTGCCCGTGGCTCAGGGCAGCCAGAGGTCACTCTCCACACTCTTGTTCACCTCCATCCCTATAGGAATCCATTTCAAAGCACCCCTGCTTTGTAAACATCTAAGAATCAGCATTCCTAGTGCATAGCTACGAAGGTGAGCCAAAAAAAGTTTATTGAGTAAGGACATGGCATACACCATACCCCTGTCATAGGTATCCATCCTAATGTAAAGAAATAGAAAATTAGGAAAACATTAGGGAAAAAACCCAACAACACTGCATTGAATTTGCAAGTTATATCGTGGGGTTAGGTCCAAGTCCAAACCACTGTGCTCTAATGTTTTTAGAGCTGGCCTTACAAACTGAGCGACTGTGGTAAGGATTCAAGAGAGCCTATTTCCTCATTTTCACAGTACGAAAAGTGCTCTGGGAGATCACAGAGCAGGAATATAGAGAGCTAGAATCCCTTTCAGGGAGCAAATTCCTTTTGTGAAATTGGTGCTCAATTTAGCTGTCACTGCTGAAAGGGAAAAAGATGCAGAAGCAACTTTTAAGCCCACCAGCCACATCCCTTTAAGCAATCCATGCTGTGCCAACCAGTTTTATAAAACTCTGTATTTCATCTAAACTCCATTTAAGTCTAAACAATATGAATGTCCTGCTACTGTATTTCCCTTCTCACCGCCGATAATTGCCAAGTTATTTCTGCTATAAACAAAGCAGTGTTCTCTCTCTCTGCCTAAACATACCTGGTCCCAGAGCAGAAAGTTGTTGAAGGCATGTTTACTTTTAAACAGAGCAATACACTGCACCAAAGTCCACAAGACTGTTTTGATACTTAAGTGACTTCCTGGATCAGGATGTCAGGATCTTGTAATGTCGTGTTTACAGTTAATTCAGAGCCGACCAAACGGTGACCTCCAAAAATTTGTATATTTGGTGTTTCTAAACAGTAGACTAGGAAAAGTAGGGATGGAAACAACCAAGTAAGGAATGGTCATCGTTTCCCTTTGAATTCCCTTTAGTAGAATGGGGCCCTGGCTCATCTGCACAGCATGGAGCTGCGTTCCCTGCTATGCCTCTGCTTCCACCAGTGGCTGGGGGCAGTCGCAGGGGGATGCAGTGCAGGGATGCCAGAACATCGCGGGAGAATCTTTAGCACAAGTGCTGCACCTCTGAGGGCAACTCTTAGCTCAAACTCTTCCTTCAGGTGCTTGTGTCTTCAGGTCGTCTGTTCTTAAGATAAAAGCAGTGCATGCTAATCTGAGGGGAAAGTGCTGGCCTATTATATCTTATTTATTAATATTTACAGCCATCAGCACAATTCTACAGACAGTCTAATCTCAAGCAGCTTTGAAATTCAGTGCTTTTCAGGGCAGTGCTTCCCGTCAGAAACAGAACGGTGCACTCTGATCTATAGAAAGGATTTGTCTTCCTCTTTAAAAAAAAAAAAAAAGATGCTCCTTCTTTTCACAACACAGAATTTATATTGTTATTAAATGAAATGTATTATCATATTTTAGCATTTTAAGCTGTCTTTTACAGGATTTCTGAAACTGCTCCTCATTAATCTCCTGCAATCCGTTTGTCAGATATCTCAAAGCTATTTGATATCACAGTTACTTTAAGGTATGATAGAGTTTTGCTTAGCAACAGGTTGTAATTTCAACCAGGCTGGTAGATGTGAGGTCAGAAGCTGGTTGTCACAAATCTAGGTTAAGATATACTGCACGTTCTTCCTTCCTGTTGAAATACCATCCTGAATCTTGGAGGAGCAAAAGTAAATACTAGGGTTACTCAGGGACAGCTTTTGTCCACTTGAAATGGCTCGTTTAATTAAGCATATTTTTTGTTTATTACAGAAGTATTTATCTTTGGCCAAACTGGCACTAAAACCAGCCTTCACGTGGTGCAGGCCTTCAGATGCAGATTCAGTTTCGAGCCCTTGCCCCAGCCAGTATCTGTTACTTCTCCATGGCTCCGGGTCACGGGGGATGGAGCTGCTGAAGCAGTGATGCTGCCTGAAAAGGGAGGGAGATTCCAGCAGCCCTCCTGACCTGGGCAGGCACGTGGAAATCTTCCTTCTGGAGGCTGAACCTGCAATGGTGGGCACGTAGGCTGGATGGCTACCAGAGATCACAGCTTCAGTAAGTGGTTGTCTGGGGCCAGGTCAGCGCAATCCCAAATACCGGGAGTGTTTTGTTAACTCCCAGACATAGTGTACTTGGCTATGGCAGTGACAGAAAGTAGAATATTATGACTGTGGCAAGCAGTTTTCAGCTCTGTGAATGGTGAGGTGAGCACACAGAGGAGACAGCCAGCCAGCCAGTGCTTAAGTCCTTCATTTCCTCTGAAGGCGGTATGGTGGAAGGTTTGCTATGTTTTATATACACCGCTGATGAGAGCACAGGACTCACGTTGACTCCAGCTTTATTTATAGGATGTGCTGTGTAAGGGTGATGGGGATGTGTTTTCAGGCACCACCCAACTTCGCATTTTCTCTGTCCCTTGCATATTTCTTTTTCTATTGGACTGTTTCATGCTCACCTGTTGTTTTATAACAAAACGATCCCTTGCCCAGCTCTCTGCATGTTGCCTCTGGGAAGACAAGACACATCAGGAAGACAGAAGTTCAGTAGACATCATTGTGTTGGAAATAGGTTTCTGTCCTCACATGTTGTGTCATGGGGGTGGATGAGCTTGCTCTGCACCTGCTGGTGTACCGTGGACTTGGACTGACTGAATGGAGCACAGACCAAGCAGGATTCGTCTGTAATCTGGGATAGGATGAATTATTGTAAATAACTGAGCTGAGCCATTAGACGTAAGTTGCTAATGTAAGCAAGATTAGCTTGATGTGCTGCCTGAAATGAGATATTAGAGATGATAGGGAGAGAGAGAAAACTTTTCATTTAGATGGAAACAGGACTGATTAATTAAGCAGTAACGAACAAGGAACCTTGCCTTGAATTGATATGAGGCTTGCAGTGCTAATTTAACACAAAGTACAGCTCCCAATTTGTTATTAAATTAAAATGGCTTTTAAAATTGTTTACAATTTTTTTCCTTATCTTCTTCTGTGTGGCAAAATGATTATTCTGGCTAGTTAAAGAAAGCAATCAGAGCAACAGAAAGAGTAGGTTGGAGGGGGGAAAGATTGTCCTGTTGTGTAATTAAGAAATATACACTAATATCCGTGACATCATGAATAAGCACTTCAAAGTAGCAAGTGTGCTCTGTATTGCATATTGAACTAAACAATTAGCATGCTAACAATCTGCTATGGACATACAAGGAAAAAGCATTTCACTTAAGGAAATGACTGATTTTTTGCTTTTATTTTTGTCAAAATTATCTGCTCATCTTACTGACATGTATTGATAAGGGATGAAGAAGAAACATTTCTCCTTCTTCCGCCTTTCCTCTTTCTTGCAATTTTCAGAATAGTTTTAATTTGGTAAACTTTGCAGTTACCCTGTACAAGAGAACTTTCACTACCCCTCTCTATGAAGATGTGTGATGGAAATGCGAAACATTGCGTGTGATAGACAGATCCAATGGAACAACAGGGAAAATAACCTTTTAGTGACATTGCTTTCGCAAACAAGTTTTACTCTGACAGAAATGATTTTATGTAATTTATCATAGGATAGCTCAACAGTAGCAATTTGTCATGCATTGTGATGTAATTTGATGGGTTCATTTCTTAAATGAATTATGGATTATGGATTACCTCTGTATATCAACAACAGAGCTGTATCTTTTATGTAAATATTCCCTCAACTTTTTCTTCCTCTTCCAATCCATTTTCCATCATACAGAGATGACTTTTCTTCCATCTAATCTTTCTACTAATAAGGTGTTTAATAATTTAGCAGCCTAAAAAATGAGCATATTTCAAAGGAGTTGGTATCAATGGTAGTGTAAGAGCCTCAGGCTACAAAAATGTGGATGAGGCTACCAAAGTTTTAGAGTCAGGATCCCAACTGTCTTTCTGCTTCAGGCAGCTATTTTATTAAAGTTGGTATTAAACAACACTGCCTAGGGTCTGATTAACAATTTATGACTTCCTAAGAAGGATTAGCACAAGCCTATCATTTTTATATTTAAATCTTAATTTGCATCTAAGAGAAACCATACTCAGGTTTACATTTGCATTGTTGATTATTTTTATTATTACTAGTACCGCTTCTTAAAAATTGCTTACGTGAACACTGCTGGCACCAGTTTGCTGTATTGATCTTTGAGTACTTCATCCCCTTGTATATGTCAGAGGAAAAGCTGGCCTCTTGTATCATGTGATGGCTCTGATCCTGCAGAATGATGGATATTGTCTCTCGGTGTGCTCAGTTGCTCTTCGGTGCCCCTGAAGTCCATTGGGATGGATTGGAATCAGCACTTGGCAGAGTCAGGCTGAGATCTGCAAACGTAGGAGCTAAATGTTGTCCAGCTAATGTTATTTTAGAGGGTGAAATCCAGATATACATGCCGGAGGCTTGCCTGACACGCTTTCCCAGAGAGGAATTTCTTTCTTGACATTTACTTTGTGCAACTAGTCACAACTGTCTCAGTGCTGTTTTTCAATGAGCTTCCCCCTCCTGCTTATTAGGTTATTGCTGGGCAGCCCCTGGTAGGAGGGAAGACAGAGAGTGATCCTGATGCTATATGCTGGGAAGCAATGGAGCAGGAGCTGTTGCTTTTTGCTAGGATGCTAGCAGGTGGAAGGGGAGGTGAGTAGATATCATTAATGCTGCTGGCCAAACTTTGCTCACTTGCATTAGTACAAAAGCAAAACAAATATATACACCTTAGTGGAGAAGAGTGGAACTGACTCCGCTGCAGGCAAGGCTATTCTCAAATAGAAAATAACAACAATGATATGTTCTGTTATCTTTCTATTTTCAAATTGACCTAATGTTCCCCTTGACTTTCTCGTCTCCAAGTTCAGATGCTTCAGGAAATTGTATGGCATATCTTTTTTTTTTTTTTTCCTCCTCTCTGTTTATTTCCATTTCTGATACTTTCAGTGGATTTAACCAAGGGTTGGATAGGGTGGTTATAGCCTGTAGAGCTAGGGGAAAAGACTGTCAGCTAGGGGCTGTGAGCTCCACTGGTTCACAGCAAGGAAGATGAGATTTTTGTCCTCTTGAGCCTCTCTCATCAGTAAGACATTAAAAGCCTGAAAAGAAATACTGATATTTAAGCATTTTCATTTCTTTATCTGAACTCTCAACATCTCCGTGGCTTTTCTTTTAATCAATAGCTTAGTTTTTGTCTTGGACTCAAGGGCTTTAAGTTTTAAAATACTAGAGCCGCCATCTGAAAACTGCTGGTTCTTCAAAGCAAAAAATGAACACTAACACATTCAGAGGAAGATTTCTCATATGTATGGCTTTTCAGGACATGACATGTTAAATTTCATTTGTAGGGCTGTATTCAAATTTCAAGCAACTACTGTTAGAAGAACCCTGAGTACTTCGATCATAATGTTTTCCAGTGGCACTCACATTCGGTGTATGCTTGTGGGCCATTACTGTCAGTGGGATTTAAGCAAAAGCTCAAAAGATTGTGCTGAATCAGAGACTAAGCAGTATCTGTGAGGAGTAAGTCCCTTAGATTCAGGATTAGCAACACTCAAGGTTTCTATCTCGTTCTTCAGTTCTGGTTGAGATTTTAGCTAGTCACATTCTCAGTCAAAAGAGGAAAACAGATTTTATTCCTTTGACTTCCAGTGAGCTGTTATGATAAGCATGAGCTGAAAAACTGGTCCAGGAAATCAGAATAAAATACATGAATACATTATCAACCCAGGAACTGAAAGCAGTCAGCTCACCTCACTCTCTCCCATTGAAAAATCTTCAACCATACAGCCGGAGAGCGGAAGCAATGTCATGGGACTTCTGTGGCCAATGACACAACAACAGCAAATAGTTCTTACTTTATCTGTGGAATTAAGTAATTATTTATCCAAACTATTCTACAACAACATATTATTATTTATTGGTTTTACGTTAGTGCCCACAGGTCCTAATTGAATAAAACACTGCTCTAACCTAATAGAGTCCCAGCTGGCAAAAATGCTCAGAGAAATCAGTCTTGGTTGTAAGATTATTTGACCAAAATGTGGCTAACTTTGCAGCAAATTGTACTAGAACTGAGTGGCTAAGTAAGCTCTACCCTGTAATAGATGTGTAAATTAAACACATCAAATATGCTTTTGTTCAATTAAAGCACACATTAAAAAAATAGCTGAATGTCTAGTATGTTACGATTCAGTCTGTAATAACTGGAATGATTTTGAAGTCTTCTTTCAGGTGAGGTCAGTGTGATTTTTCACTCATGAAGATGGCTTCTTGGTTCACTTAAATCATAAATGAAATGAATCATAAATGAAAAAAAGCAAGTAATGCACAAGAACATATGATCTTGAGAAACAACGTGGAATCAGGTACAACATGAGGATATCACAATTCTTGGACGAAAGAAAGAGAAAGAACTACAAAGTAAACTGTCGTACAAAGCATTCACTAGATACTACTAGAGGTCAGGGGAGGCTGTAGTATGTGCTTTACTGGTCTTTAGGATAAATTCTGCCTTCCATTTTCCCATACATCTTTCCACTGTATTCACGGATAGAACTGTTACCATTTAAAAAAAAATGCCCTATGCTGCTATATTTTGTTAATGGTAATTCTTCAAAGTGTTCAAAACTGTATTTTATTTCTATTCTGTTGCTGCACAGTCTGAACTAGACAGCAAACTGCCCAACTTCAGTCAGTAGGAACTTTATTCTGGGTTACTTTCTGCTGTAACAGACTTTTGTGGGAAATGTTGACTTTTTTCTACATCGCTGCAATAGCATGGCACAGTTTGCAGGTACAGACAGAGTGTTGGTGTCAAAAGAACTGACAGATGAGAAAAATCTGTGGACGTTTGTTTCATACACATCTCTAAACCTCTATCCTTAGATGCTGATTACTAATCAAGTTCCACCACACACCAGAGCACTTACATTATGTCCCCATGATAAAATTTCTAGGAGAATGTGTGAATATCAGACTGTGGTGGAATGTCAGCTGGCCTGAATCCAATCCATGAAGTCAAATACCTTCACATAGGGAAGGTGCTTGAATACTGAACTGAGATCTACGTTGTGCTAGTGACTTCATCTTGACATGAATGAATGAGATAAATGTATGAAGTAGGAGATCTCTTAACATCTCCTCCTACCTTGTTTTCTGAATTTCTTCAGAATGAGCACACACACACCCCTGCATCCACACCCCAGCTTTAAATGGGTTACTGATATCCAGCTCTGCACTTTGCAGCTTGAGTCTTTCTGCTTCTTCTACCCAACTCTGAACTGTGTCCCTCCAGGTTAGCTTGCATAAAGTAAAACCTCAAATTAGCATAGCAAGCAGTCATTGCCCTCAAAAACCAGTAGTTTGGCCACGTTCAGTGCATATTTGCCATCTGTTAATGCATTAAAACAAACAAACAAAAAAAGAATCTGGGCCAAGTCCTTAACTAGAGTAAATCCATGTGTATCTTGAGTAACTTTAAAGAGCTGTCATCACCTTTACTGTCTGATAAACTGGCCTCTGTGACAGCAAAGCAGTGGATGCTTTGGAGGACTTGGACTATGCAAGGCTTCTGCCTGACTGAAAGGATGCCAAGGGTAGGGAGTACATTTTCACAGAGACAGCCTTCTGGTTGTTGCTTGCTGCAGAGAACAGGGTGTATACCCAGAAACTGCAAGCCTTCAGCACTCTTGAGTATTTGGATCTGGGCACAACTCACATACCCTGTAATATCAATCAATACTCCTTATAAGCTCAAACCCTTTCCTTGCAAAGTCAGAAGTATGGATGGTGTGCCAAAAATAGGAGGCTCAACTCCCAAGTCCCATAAAAATGAACTCTTTAAAAGCTCTGAGCAAAGAAGGAAAAGGATGTGGGAGCAGCTCACACCAGAAGGGACATTTTGATTGTGTGTGCGATTTTGCCTTTATCAGACATGCAAACAATAACAACAAAAAGCTAGCAGAATACCGGAGTTAGCATTTTGACCCAACTTCTGCTCAGGATGGGTTACGTGTGGCAGCCTCGCTCATAGTCCCATTCAGAACACTGGCACTTAAAAGAAATATTGTCAAAGAAAGAAATGTAGAATAACACTTGTGGAGGAAACTACATTAAGTAGAATTATACATGATATGATTATATCTCCTTTTAACATCCTTTAAAGTTCTGTCTTTTCTAAAAAAGAAAGACGCACTCAGAGCATTTATCTTTTCTCCACAATGCTGTGGATTGCTAAATGCCTATGGAGGAGGGCTATGAGGGAACAGCACAGAACACTTTCCAAAAGCTTTTCACTAACATTATTTGAAAAACCATAATTCAGTAAGAGTGTTTAAAAGGCCTCGCAAGAGAAATTCTGCATCTTTACTTCATGCTCACATGCTTGTCTCATTCAGTAAACTGTCACTCTGCACCTGGCTGGCTGATTGGTATCACGCATCTTTCAATACGTTGATACCAGCGTAGACAGGATAACTCAGGGGACTGGCAAGCAGACAGGTTTTGAAAACCTTCTACCTTCCAGGTCCCTTACTCAAACCGCAGCTAGAACAGATGCCAGCAGCCGAAAGCACCATCAGTACCACCTAATGGATCTTCAGAGGACTGTGTAAGCAAAACACGTATTTTCATTCCCTTTCATAGATAAAAAATAAATAGTAGGGGTTGTAGTAATAGCATCATCTCTTGAGACTTTCAGTGGTGCTGTGGCACCCATGAACCAGTAGCAGAAGTGGTATGGAGCACAGTGCTGCTAGCCTGCACGCTGGCATAGTCTCTGCAAAACACAGGGTGGAGAAACTTTCATTGCTGCTGTTTATCTGTTCTGTGGATAGATAAAGGTTTTTGGCTTCCACAGCTGTGGAGTGTCTACGCTGCAGAAGGATTGCATCAGTAAAGGGACTGTAAAAACAAAATGTTATCCCAGAGTAGCCATGGAAGCAAGCAAGGTAAGGATTTGCGAACCTCTGGATCTTTGTACAATATACTGAGTTACTCAGGTCATAGCCTTTGTTTTCTCATATCTGCAGAGAAGAACAGTCAGGACAGTCTCTTATCTGAGGGTGGAACTAACTTTTCTAGTTAACTCTAGCTGTGCAGTGGAAGATCTATGGCGGTATACCTAGCGTATTCAAGCCATGCATTTAAAATTAAAACATTGACTTGTAATATCACCTACCATGAAGGGGGAACAGCAAGAGGGAACCAAAGGTATCCTCAGTTTTACAACTACCCATTAAAGAACAGTTTCTAAAAAGGAATTGGTTAATTTAAGCTTTGAGTAGCAGTACCCTTCCTTTCATAAATAATTTTTACTTGTGCTGAGTTCAGGTTTTTTTTGTAATAAAGAGTATTGTATCACTAGTTTTTATGGTCTTTTCATCCTGGAGCTGATCATTTGCTCAGTTACAGTGGAGAAGCTGCTTCATGAAGCCAATGATAACTTATTTAGGAGTTTGCAGAGCCACACATTGGGGTCTGCAAATTCTCTAAGTATTTAGGCACCTTAATAGAAGCATAAGCTTGCAAACAGACCATGTGACACATATTCAAAAACAGAACAAAATAAATGGATTTTACCCTTTTATGAATAAACATTTATGCATCTAAAATGAATATAACTGTTCAGATCATGCGGGCATCTTTTTTTTTCCACTGAAGTCTAAGTTAGATCTGAAATTCAGCCTTGAAGTTTCATTTCATCAGACAGCCAAATCAGTATTTCTTCAAGGAAAAAAAAACCAAAGCAAAACCATGACATTTATAACAGCTGAGGACATTATCTAATTTTCAGTCTGGTCAAATGACAGGGCTTACATTTGCTCTTACTTGCATACGATTGTAGCTCTTCCCTTTCCAGTGAGGATCCTGGCAGAATTTTCAATGGACTACATGAGTTTGGGAGGTTGATAACTTACCTGTAGATTTTAATGAAATTGTTCTCAGCTGATACGAATGGTAGCAATGAATCAGACCCTTACATTTAATTTTCAATGGTGTTTGTTTCATTTCTGAATCCCCTGTATACACCATTCCTTGTTGTCCAATCTTGGCTTTCATTTTCTTTAAAAATCTGACTTGTTAAGAGAAATACGTTATTACACAGGGATTTCAGTTTTCACTAAAAAAAAAAAGTAAAATTTCTAGCTTTTGGATATAAAGAAAGCCTTGAAAACATTACCTCTAATAAGGAGGACAAGATAAAAGAACAGTCATCTTAGTTATTTTCAAGTCAGTCCAACTCATGATTTATTTAGGCGTGGAATTGGCAATAAGTTTAATTTAACTGCAATAATTTATTACGTTGTTATCAACTTGTAGCTTATTACACTACAAGCAAACTTACCTCTCAGCTTTATGGAACAAGGACGACTTCAGGACCCCTTTTCTCTGTTCCTGAGGTCTCCACTGGCTCATCCAAGTACAATCTGCCCAAAGACACGTTGACTTCTTGGTCACAAATAGCTAAATAAAACAGAAATGTATCAGCTAAAGGTGAATGATAATGACTGTAACACTTAGCATTTGCACTGTTCCTTTCTGCCCAAGTGCTTTACTAGAGGGAACTAATTAAAATATGCATGGTAATAATGGTTGAGAGGGATGCTAAGTTGTGTTCTTACTGTAATAAATGGCTGTGGTGGTGTGGGAAATCACTACATTTCCCACTAGCAGGAGGCAGCTTTAGGATAATCCCTCTGTAACCTCACACATCCAAGTCCCACACTGGAGACAGCACGCATCTAAACTTCTGCACAAATACCAGTGTTTTTTGGAAGAGGTTTACACCTTCACCATATTGCCTTTGCTTCAGCTGCAACGGTGCAAAGAAGCTGCAGGGCTACAGGAACTTCTGCCTCTGTCTGTTCATGACCAGACACAGAGGGCTGGCAAAACACTTATTAACTGCCACAGGTTTAAAGAAAGATGACTAAGCCCTAAAGCATTTTCAGATGAATATTGCAGAACAAGAAAGAAGAAAGAAAAAAGAAATCCCCTCTTTGCTGCTCTGCTGTAGCACCATCATTTTGTGTTTTCTCCTTGAAGCATGTGATGCCACAAAAAATTAATTACTTTAGCAAAAAGAAATAGGATTGTAGGGGAAAAACAGATTTGTAATATTATCCTGATTATAGCCACAGGTAAGAGATAATCTCCCACTTTCTCTTGGAGGGGAAAAGATACTTTGTCTCAAAAATTTTCTCAAAGAGAATCCATTTTTTATGAGACCTCTAGCAAAAGCATAATCTCTGGACTTTTCCATTTACTTATTTGTAGAAAAACTTGTGGGGAAAATTCACATTTCAGCATCTTGTTGCTTATTAACTTCAGCCAATACCCCTTCCCAGGAATCAAGTCCAATGCATGGTGGTGGCAAAAGCTCTCTAAAAGGCAAATTAATTGTGTAGGTTGTGCTCGTGCCCTCTGAACTGAGTTCTCCCTGCACTCTGTGGTACTGCCACAGAGCTGCTCCCAGGGTTACCAGGATGCAGTGACTGTTCTCTGTAAAACAGAACTGCCCACCAGGCAAAGACCGGGTCATTCAGGATGAGAGAGGGAGCTATTAACGAACAAAGTTTTAGACATTAAATGAACTTTGGAAATGAGCAGCACATTCTGTTGATTTGGCCAGGCTCCCATACAACTAAAGTTCATGGCATTTCTGAGCTTGCCCAGCACACATCATTGAAGGTAATTTTGGCTGAAGTGATCTTAGGCTGCTTTTCCTTGTAAGGAATGAGGTACAGGCCACCTTCCTCTCCACCTTCAGGCACAGAAGTCTGTGAAAAAAAATATGTAGCTATTAAACAGCAGTGGTGGAAATCCTAGTTTCTGGCAATGTTCAGGGTTATGAAGCAACACCTACCCCAACTTTAGCTTCCTGACATTGAAAATGTCTAGTGAAATACCAGCCCGGTAACACCCATTAATTATTTGTTCTAATGCAAGAGAGGAGGACATTGCTGAACCTCTTCCATGTTTATAATACAGAGTTAGTGATGGCAGATGCTGCCACCTTCATGGGTGCTCTGTTCATCCTGCTGGTCATCACGTATGTGGCATTTGGTGGCAGTTTCCCCACGCTAAGCTGCTGAGCATCTTTTCTCCTCTCAGTTTAAGTATAATTTGACCCTCATCAAACTTATCCTGCAAATTACAAGACTGCCAAAATTCCAACTGGTGCCTATTTAAAGAGAGAGGGGATTATTCTTTTCAAATAAATTAAAAAAAAAAAAAACAAAAAACTTGTTCATTTCTTGTTTTCCTATACCTGCTCTACGTTCAGTAAATCCTGTAACTTAGCAGAATTCTGGAAGCCATTTGTAGAGGTATTAAAATACAATTTTACAACGGATTGACATGCTTTTATTTATTTATTTATTTTTGCAAAACCTTCCTAAAACTATGTCTATTTGACCTAAGCTTTCATGGTTAGTAAAGCACTAAAAATGTGGAAGATACAAGATTACTGACATAGTTAGCATAGCCCGTAATCTATTTAACTAGAAGAAATAGTTTATTTTCTGAAATGCTGTCTTAAGGAAACGATAGCAAACAGAAGGTGTTTACACTAAGAAAACACGGGTAAAGCATTTATCAGAAAGAAAAGCAACAAGGCAGGGTTGGAAACAAGCAAACAAACAAAAATCCCTAGCTATTGAAATAAGCTGTGGAAAATGGGAATGATTAAAAAAAACTGATCAAAAAAACATCTGCATGCTAATCCTGGTGTTTTCAAGTGGAACAACAGTGCAAGGAGAAAAAAATAAACACATTTAAGAAGAAATATGAGAAGCAAACAAAAAATAATTATGAATGGAAAAAAAAACATGACCAAGTTAAAAAATATACAGAAAGAAACAGATTGAATCTGTGCATTCTTTCACAATGAAGCTTTTGCTGGTGTGACTGCACATTCAGCAGTGTGAACATTATAATTAAAGAATGTCAGCTCAAGCAAAATGTTTTAAAACCTTCCTGTTAATAAACAGATAAATTGCCTAAAAATACTGATTATGTTAGGAAAAAGGGTAGTGCTGGATTTTTGTGTTTCAATTCCTTTCATCTGATACAACCCGTATAAAGAGCAGATGTCTCTCCCAGGCACTGTGTGATAGCGGTGCTGCTGATTTCCCTTTGGAGGTGATGAGAACATCCTTACAAGGTGGGCTGACACCATTCTGCAGACCCCAGCACTTGCTGGTACCCGTGTAGCACGGGGTCCCACCAGAGCAGCCGAGCTGTACCAGCCCCATGCCACCTGCAGGCTGGTGAATGCTGCCTGTCAGCAGGATGAATTAGGCAGGCTGCTGGTGCAGCACGGTGTCAGGGCCGCAGCAGGGAGGGCTGGAGGCTCTCTGCAGCACAGCGCGTTGCTCAGCCCTGCAGCCATGCCCTGATGGGTGTGCAGACTGAGCTTGGTTCCATGTGAGGTCAGGCAGCAAGCACTGAGCACTACTTTGCACCAGGCTTGGACCACAGCCGGAGGTGTGCAAGAGGCAGCTCTCAAGCACTATTAGATGTGAGTGCTAGTTCAAGGCAAGTCGCCTTCTCTGGAGTTCAGAAAAATATTCACATTGAATTACAACTCAACTTTCTGCTTTTTTTTTTTTTTAATAATAGCAAGGGGAAGCTATCAGGGTAGACAACAAAGAACAGCTATGAGTGCAAAAAGAGAAACAAGCTAAATTAAAAATTGCTCTGGTGAACTCCAGTTAGCAGAGATGGGCCCAGTCTTGTAAATACTTAGGCATGGGTGTATTTTTGAGGACAGGGGCAGCCTCAAGCACTTACACATGTAGCCACTCTTAGAATGTTGCTCATCATTCAGAAAGGTTTAAGGAAGATGGCTTCATTGCATGATCATAAGGACGATCATTACAACGTACGTTGAAAACAACACCTTTTTAGGTCTCTTTAAGATACTGTTCCAAAACAAATAACTCAAAGCTGGCTGGCCCGTGAAAAGTGGCAGTTGAAAAATAACCATTGGTGTATAGATTCATCCTGGGCTCCCAGGAAAACATTTGTCATTCGGAAAGCCACTCTGAGCATGTTTTTTTCAGCACCCAAAAGCATCAGAACATCTTAAGATTTTTGTCAGGCTCTGCCTGTGAGACTGCAGTGCACTTGTCCTCCCCATTACAGCCACGCTCTGCTTGGCGAGCCAGACAGTTTACCTGCAGTGTCATTACAGAGCGGGAGAAAATTGTGGTCATAAATCATCCATGTGAAAAATAAATGCAACCTTTGGGATTGCAGGATTTCATCCAAAAATTTCACCTTGTTAGGAAGTACGCTGTAATCTCACACCAGACTTCTGTCTTTCTTGGTTGCTGGAGCATTGTTCCTATTGCTGGGCTTCCAGCAGGTCTCCATAGCAGTCGAGTGTGCTAACCCAGCCCTGCAGTGCAAACCACAGCGCAAGCACTGCTTCAAGAGCGTCTGCAAATACCACCTCATCTGCCTCAGAGAAACGTAACCCCCCCTTCTCTCCATGCACTGAGTGGGATGCAAACTTCTAGCTCCTATTCCAACTGCTTAGATGCCAAAGAGAGTAAACATTATAAAATGTAATTAAAAGAAATTTAGACTAATAAAACAAAACTGCAGCTTTGTGAGACAGCTGATCAGCTGCTTTTGAATCAGTCAAAGACAAAACTAGATACAAATTCTCCCCCTGAACGTGTTTAGTTTGGTTCTGTATATGAATCTCCTTGAAAATGACTGCATTTCGGAGTTTGCAGATGGGCAGAAGGGAATTCACCCCACCGGGCTGTGTAAAGGGATAAAGGGATGAGGTGATACAATCCACGTTCAGGCCAACAAAGCCCTTGTGATTAACAAGCAGCGTTTGAAGAGAGCAATATTTAATAATGCCGATCCTCAACATGATTTTCCCTTCTTATCCCTTCATCCAGTTGTTGCCTCTTCGTGCTGCAGCAGCTTTATGTTTTGCCATCAGAAAATTATTAAATTATTTACATCCGCATTCAGGGTCAGCATCTCTTCATCCCACAGTCAGGTCATAACCACATTATTTTTGTTTTAGGCCACTTAATAGGAAACAGTTAATTGGACTTGCTGTCTTACCGCAGCGAAAATAACTACCTCAAACTGCATTAAGCTCACATCAATATTTCACTTCTTGCTAATTTCTGCGTTTCCAGCTGAGTTCTTACGAAGTGCTCAAGAATAAAAAACCTCTTTTTTTCTGGGGGGGGGGGGGACACATGTTTAAACACGCACTCCAAAAGCAGAGCCCAGCAGCAGCAGAGGCCCCGATCCCCCCGGCCCACCCCGGCCGTGGTGCCGCCCGCCTCCGCCGAGCCTGCAGCGCCCCCACGCGGCCGCCCTCCGCGGCCAGCGGGCACCGAGGGCTGCTGTCGCGGCCCCGAGGGGAGGGGGCTGTCCCCTCCCGGCACTCGTAGGGCCGTGTCACGTCCCCTGAGGGCAGAGAGGCAGCCCCTTGAAGGAGGGGTGCGTGTACCGGCAGCGTGCAGGCCGCACAGGGTGAATAGCTTTCTGGCAGCGCGCTGCACCGAGACAGCCAGCACAAGTCTGGGAGGCCGATAGCATCGCCTTTCTCCGAGTTTCTCTGCATCCTTCTTTCAATATATATACCAATGCTGTGTGCTTTCATCTGCTGCTTCCTGCAGCTTCAATTTATACCCAGCTAATGCCGTTTCAAAACTCCAGGTTCAGAATCATACGTTGAAGCGCAGAGCTGAGTGACGTTCCCTGTAACATCCAGTCTCCTCTTTACTTTCTACTCACCCCAGTGGGAGAGTTGAAGGAGCAGGGTATGACACTCAGTACATTATGCTGTGACCAGACTCACAGCACAGTCACACAGACACCATTTCGCCCATCTGCCTCTGGTATGGAGGTTCGTTTCACCACTTGGTAGAGAACTCACACAGCTGAGTTGCATTGATGAGGACTACAAATGAGTTTAATGAACGAAAAAAAAAGAAAAATCAAATGCCAAAAGCCCAGCCTCCAGAAACCTGGGTTGCAAATATCAGTCTTTAACCTTAAATATTTCCGCTATTGTTATTCCCCTTACACAGTCCATTTGCATTAGCGCTTATTGTCACCATTCCTCCAGTGTAAATCTGTCCTCAGCCTAAACTCAGCCCTGGAAGGCTTATCCCAGAACAGGTGCATTCTCAGATTGAGCAGAGCTTTCCTAGCAATTTCTTTTTATCACACTCTCTGCAGAGAGTATAAGACAGGACTTGGTCTAAAATGTCCTTTATTACCCTGATGAATCCCTGCTGTGTTTAGCAGCTGGCATACCTTAAAATAGCCTTCAGGCTACTCTAAATATTGCTGAATTTCCTGGGAACATAGCACTAGGAGGAATCATCTGGGGGCACTGAGTCCATTTCTCCCATAATCACAATCCTCCACATAACAGACATCTACTTTGCAGGAGTGCACTGTGCACTTCACCCCTCCCTGTGTCCTGTGGCCCACCTGAGACCTGGAGTACATCATGCAGAAGCAGCTTAAAAATGGCAAAATGTGGCATTAAGGGAGAGGAAGAGATCAAGGGCACGATCAGGCAGAAACTACATGAGGAGTGGTGGTGTGTAAGCATGGCTGAAAGTTACCTTTAACCTCACCTCTGCACCCCAAGCTGCTCTTAAGCCACCTCTAAGAATGAATCAAGCTCCCCTGTGCTCCCCTTGTGTAACATCAACTTTGTAATCCTTTCTAGAAGTGCAAAGCACTGGCAAAAAGATTCATGGCATGCATGTTAAAGCCCAAATGCTTTGCCAGTGCGTAGGAGTTTGTACCATATGGTTTCTGCAGGTTCATGTAACATCATATCGAGGATCTGAGAGATGCATCATAAGAGTGGCCAAAAGCAAGATCTTGCTCACTGTAGGAATGTGCTGCTCCAAGTCATGTGTCCCATCAATATGTCCCCCTATAAAATACAAGCTTTTACAGCACTGCAGTACCATCTTTCTAATACATTAAAATAACAACTAAGGAGCATTGTCTCAAATCGAGCCAATATTTTTTCCTACGTTCTAATTACAATTCCATTAAAAAAAAAAAAAAAAAACCACCATGGGCAGAGTTAATATCTTGATTGCATTGTAGGAACCACTAAAAAGGACTGTGATCCTGTCAGTCATTCTGGATTTTTTCAATGAATAATTAATAACCTGAATGTGAAATATATTCATGGACTATTTTCAGGAGCTTGAGCTTTACTTGCCCCCCCGCTCCCCTCCTCCCCACAGTTTTTCAATTGCTTATTAGTTAGATTTTAGATTGACAATTACAAGTTACTGCTCACCCAATAGATTTCTGTGCAGTGGCAGGGCACTATGTTTCCTAAGAAAGGAGTAATCCAAAAGCAAGAATAATTGCTTTTCTTCAGCAGTCGAGTTGTTTTCAGCAGTCTGGAAAACTCTACATCCTCATTTCCCAGTACATCCACAGTTCTGTGCTGCAGCTGAGCCAAAAGAGGCATATCACATGTTTAAGTGCACTAATATGTCCAAGAAAAGAGTCTCATCAGGGTGCACATAGCTGTTAGAATAAACAATAGCGAGGGAAGGATCTTGAGATCTTCACATGTAGGAAATACAACAGCCAGAAGGGCATAGGGAAAGACAAAAAATATATATATTGTATCGGTATCTGTAACATGCACAAATCCTGCCCCTGCTCCCACCTCCTCTTCTCCCTGGTGCACATGCAATATATTGCAGGGGTGCAAGTGCGAAAAAGCATGCACACAGAGTTACATGTAGGCAGCACAGAGACACCTGTAATTTTTCCTGCTGCACGTGTTCTTTTTGGTGGCCAAACATCATCATTTGTCTGTTATCATGGAATGAATTGGGCAGAAGGTTTTGCACCTGGCATGCTATTGTTTGCCCTGAAATCTCGCAAAGGTGTCAGAAGATATCACTTCAGATAGATAATGGGGATCTAATTTTATCTATAATATGAATTTAGTTTACATGCTTGGTATTATACTACACTGAAAGCTCTCTTTGTTCACACCCTAACATAACTGCATTCTGACAGTCATCATTCATTCAAGCAAAATCTTATAAAAATCTATTTTATACAAGAATGTGAATCATTTCTGACTTGTTGGCTTTTGTAGTAGAGCAAAAGATCTTACACTGCATTGTTTGTTGGGAGGGGAGGGAGTAGGATGGTGGGCTTTTGTTTGGATTATTCTGACAAGTATACAATGTTTCACATGTTTTATGGACTTGTCTCGGGTATTTGTGCAACACTGGGGGATCAGCAGAGACAAACATCATTTGTCAGGTGATTTATCAGTTCTCATTCACGTCACTGTTGTAATTCCTGCTACCTTCTGCTCTCTGCTACGGCTGCTTTATAGTATGTCCCACAACACAAGGCTTTGTGGTCCAGCCCCAGCATGAATAAACACAAAGGAGAGGAAATGTTTTTTCATGCTACATGAAGCTGTTGTGCTGCCGGAGACACTGCAATGCATAATCCTGCTAAGCTCAGCTTCGGTAACGTCCAAAAGGGAACTGGAGATGTGTGCAGACAGAAACAGTTGTGAATGAGATTGCTCCAAGAAAGAAAGGTGGTAAATATCTCAGATTTTCAGAGCTGAAAGCAGTTGCTAGCTGTAATGGATCATGTGGAAAGGAGATTATCCCCACTTCAGCCTGTTTGGATCTTTGACCACCCCTCTGCTGCTCCCGATGCTGGCCACCTTCAGAGTGCTTCCAGACCAGATCTCCCCCATGTTTGTTCTCATACAGCAAAGTTGATTTAAACCTATGTTCCATATATTTTTTTCAGTGTTAACTCAGGAGTTCAAATTCTGACTCAGGTTGAACTGTGTTGTAATAAAATACCCATGGCCTGGAAGTGTTATGATGCCCAATCTTTTAATGCACCAGCTAGAAGAGACAGAAGAGCACAGATGTAGCAAATGCCACTGCACAGTATGCTCTCCAGTTACCTGGAGGCGTTATGCGGTACAAAAGCAGAATGTCATCAAGCACTTGAGTGATTCAGCTCCTCCTCATCCTCAGTACTAGGAGGTATAATTGACATCTTTTGTCTGTTCTTTTCAGATTTTTTTCCCATGCTTTTTTGTAAAGTCAAACAAATAGGAAAATTAATGACAGCACATGAGTGCACCACACAATAATGTTACTTAAGGACTGCTGTGCCCTTGGCTCCAATTAACCTTAGTGTTCGTTATAGGTTGCACCAGCTGCATCAATCACAGTTACTCTGGCTGGGGGGAAAATCCATCATTATTGCAGCCACACGCAGATATATACATTATTTTCCTAAAGTATCGTAATCCTCCACTTACCAAAGAGGGCCTGTGATAGCTGGGAGGAGATGAAACTAGATTTTCCTTCACATCTGCTGGATCCTTTTGTATAATCAGCACCACATGCACGAGGCAAGGTCACAAGCTATGGCAATGTTCATCACAACATGAAATCTCCCCATTCTAGTGCCATTAACTGCTCAGCAACCTCTCCTTCTCCATCCCACTGTTTTTAATCTGCTAGAGCACTTCTGAGCAGGAATGGGAGAGCTCGCCTTGCAGAGTCGTTTCCAAGATCGCTGTCACAGACCACACTTTAAGGAGGAGTCAGCAGTGAACCACTATCCCATTTGTTTCAATGGAATAAGATAAAGAATATCACAGTGGGATTTAATTTCAGGTTTGCTGGCCAACACCTGCATCTTGGAAGAGATTCTGACATCACTGGCCAGCATTACAGGATTGCAGTACATCCCTTGAGTAACATCCTGAAAGTCTGCAGTCACCAGTAGCTGATATAGAGAAAGTGGGACCAAAAGTATGGTTTATTTTCTTCCTTTTATTTTTTTTTAAAGGGTAGCACCCTCTGTTATGAAGGCAATAGGCAATTATTTGCAGAATGATATGATATGGTCAACTTGACGTGGTCAAGTTTACACTGATTGTCTGAAAGCCTGTTTGTTTAACATGCATAGTTTGGGCTGAAGTTTTGTTCAAAGTCCATAGTTGACTGAACCAGAAATTAAAGCAGAGCATATATCACCTGACACAAGGGTGGGATGTACTGCTGACTCTTAACTCGTACTGTTTCCTATGGCTCTAGTCTGTCTGTCTTGTTGCAGATACTTCCTTCATAAAAACAGACTTTTCCCAGGCTACCTCCCAGCAGATCTGATGGGCCAGCTGCACAGTGGCTCTGCTGAGTACCAGGGGGCCTCTTCCAACTCATGCTGATCTCTTCTCCCCCACATAGGTCCCTCCCTGTCCTGCTCACAGGGCAGCACCTTGGCTCTGTGTTGCCTCAGTGCTCCTAGGGAAAGGTTTGCCTCACACAAGGGTTAGGGCACCACTTGCTTTGAGGTTGCCCTTAGCTCAAACAAGGTGAGATAAAACCAAGAAGTATTATAACATAGGTGAGACAGGCCACAGGTGCACAGAAGTAAAAAGATAACCAAGTCCCTGTCTTCCAAGTAGCAACACCAGCTCTAAATAGCTCGCTCTGTATGCATCCAGCTGACAAGTTGACAGATACTTCACAGCCCTCTGGCTGAGGATTTGGTTCTTATGCAAACCTATGACTTCAGATTGCATTCATGCGAGAGGATCCGGGATTTTTATAGAACCAGATGCATCTTTTGGCAGGAGGTGTATGTGTGTGTGCACACACAGAGCAGGGGGCACATTCAAATTCAAATTCTCCCTTCTCTCTCTCTGCAAGGGAAACCGTTAACTCAGGGAAGACATTTATGCTACCAGGCATTGTTTGCTTTTCCCGGCTTCAGAAATGCTCTGGTACTTTGGGAATGGCAAGGTGCAGGGATTTCCAGCACAGGTGATAAACAGAGCCACTTCACACCTGGTCTGTAAGACCACTGTAAAGCAAAACATTCCTTCCCATTTGTCAAAGGGTAAGTCTCAGTGCGAAGCTCTTCCTACATGGAGCCTTCCACCACACTGACAGATGTGTTGCTAGAGAAAAACGGAAGCTGCCTTGAACTTGCAGAACCATTTTAAGAGCTCCTTCACCTTCTTCCCTACTCAGTTCAAGTACAAAAAATTTGTTTGGAAGAACAAGTTAAGTAAACTTGCTGGAAACATAAAACCATTTATTTCAATGAGCGAGAGATAAGATGCAGAAATTCATTCCTCACCTGTAATCCCTACTGTTTTTATGTGCATTGAAAAAGTACTTCTATCAGCGTGATGCCAGCCCATCATTTCTTAGATAATGATCAACATTTTCTCTGTTATGCTCTGCTGCTTAGGCCTCGATTCAGCAAAGCGTTCAAGTACATCTTTATCTTTAGGTCTGCTAGCAGTTTTCAGTAAAAGTATATACAGCTTGAAAGTAAAGTGCTCTGCTAAATTGGGTCCTTCATAGGACTAAAGTGAAAGCTCACACAAGAGCAAAGCAGCATTGCCCTCCTTCCAGTTACACTTGTTTTATTCGCTTGCTCTTGCTGCGTACAGCTGTGGATTGCTGGCAGTGAGTCTGGATGGAATTTGAGGGATTCACAGCTTCAAAGATGAGATGTGCCAGCCTTTAAAACAAGCTTGTATAAACACAGGAAACAAAAGCATCCATGTAAACAAAGGGAGGCAATGCATATATTCACACCTGAACAAACACACACACTTTTGCATGCAGCCCCATATCAGCAGTGCTCCAGCAGGTTATATAGCACTCACTGTATTAGCAGACATTGCTCTCGTTTCTGCTGTTGCTTTTCTCTTTGCTTCATGATCAGAGAAGCACCAGGGCCAAGCCTGCTGTTTTTGCAGCACACTGTAAAATGTATGAAGAGGTTTCAAAACCTCTGACAGTGTCTCATCTATAGCAAACTAACATTACAGTTGTGCTCAGGGGATGCAGCAGGCTACGTATCATTGGATTTCTATGTTATTTTGTGTTGTCCACATACTTCTCAATTGTCTTGCTGAGACGTTACAGCAAGGGAGATGTTGTTTTGTTTTTGAAAAGACAATGAGGTTTTAAAACATACCATCTAATTCAAAAGGCTTATGTAATCGTAAAGATCAAGGGATCAGGAAAAGATGAAAACATTACATTGGAAATACTGAGCATTTCTGAAACCTCTGCCACAACACAATATCAGATATCTCAATACTTCATGGGGAGCAGGCTGCTTCCCCATAGCCTTTACTGCCCCAGCTACTTCCCTGCCACAAACCATGCTAAGATGAGGCACCATCTCCACAGCTGGTGTGAAAGCAGCTAGATTTTATCCCTGCTCCACTGTGCATTGGCACATGCAAGTCCCTGCAGAGATGTTCATCTTTTGGGGGCTATCGAGGGCCACTCTCGGAAACAGGTCAATAACCATGGACGTGCACTCATTGCCTTTTATTTCTGAGCACACTCAGCCAACTGGTACATGAGGCTGTCAGGCCTCTGGATTATTCAGGCTCCGTGTCACAGCCTCAGAGATGTATGGGCTGGACCCTTGTATAGCCCCAAATCCCATTTACTTCAATGAGAAGTAGAAATGTTCAGTAATATTCACAGTTGGCCCAGGCTTGACACAATCTTCTGTATGTGACTTATAAAGATATAATGTTAGTTCAAGAGACCTGCTAAATCCCCCAAAGGAGCTCATCCATGGAAGCTAGACGCCTCCATGGGATGCACTGAAGTCAGAAGGGTGCCTAATTCCCATTACCTTAACTCATGCAAATATTTTTGTAAGTCCCTTTTGGCACTAATCCCTCTTGGCTTCATTTTCCTCTTCTGCTTCCCCTTCAATCTTTTAGATATAGCACTTAGCATAAAGAACTGTTGTGAGGCTCCGCTCTGTGCCTATGAAGTGCTTTTCAACTTCTCTGACAGGAGTGTGTAAGTGTAGAGTATGCAGTGAAACAGGAGAAAGCGGAGATTTTAATGGAGATGATGTACAGACTCTATCCTATCAAATACATTCATCTCAAATTTCCCTGGTGTCAACGCTGTATGACTAGAAGAGGGTGCCGAATCCCCAGGGCTCTCTGTGCCTTTTGGCACCATGATTAAATCCCCCAAGCTGATTCCCATTTCATCCATTTCTGCATGACTGAAGCAGGAAATGCTGTTTGAGGGATAAGAGAACAGGAGATATTTTAGCTAAAGAAACATAGCTAAGTCTGAGCTATACTTTGTTATCTTCAAAGAGAAGACAGATAATATTCAAGTCAACTGTATTACAAGGAAAAAGGGTGGAAGCATACAACTGACAAACCAGTAATTTGGTAACAGGGCGATGAAATGCAACAACTGATTTGTTTATCAGACCATTCTATTAACCTCTAATGCAACATTTCATCTTTTATAATTGAGCTTTCCATTTTGTTATTAGACCTTAATAGCTAAATTGGCAGCTTGCAGACCAGGCAAGCACAGAGGTTCAGTCACAATTCAGTCCCTCCATCTATTCTACACAAAAGCTGCATCAGCCTCCATTTTTCAGTGTGGCCAAGGTCTTGTTCCTGCATCCTCCTCTGGCTGTAACCACCTTCCCCAGAGTCCTTCAACTAGGCCCCTCCTGAGACCCCTCCCCAGTTCCTTTGGGTCAAGAGAAGCTGGACATGAGCCAGCAGTGTGCGTTGGCAGCCCGGAAGGCCCACTGTGTTCTGGGCTGCATTAAAAGAGGAGAGGCAAGCAGGGAGAGGGAGGTGATTGTCCCCCTCTACTCAGCTCTTGTGAGGCCCCATCTGGAGTACTGCATCCAGGCCTGGGGCCCTCAATACAAGAAAGACCCGGAGCTCTTGAAATGAGTTCAGAGGGGGGCCACTAAGCTAATCAGAGGGCTGGAGCACCTCTCCTATGAAGAAAGGTTGAGGGAACTGGGCTCGTTTAGCTTGGAGAAGAGAAGGCTCCGCGGAGACCTCACTGTGGCCTTCCAATACTTGAAGGGAGCATATAAACAGGAGGGGGAATGATTGTTTGCGAGGGTAGATAGTAACAGGACAGAGAGGAATGATTTTAAACTAAAACAGGGAAGGTTTAGGTTAGATATTAGGAGGAATTTTTTCACTCAGAGGGTGGTGACGCACTGGAACAGGTTTCCCAAGGAGGTTGTGGATGCCCCATCCTTGGAGGCATTCATGGCCAGGCTGGATGTGGCTCTGGGCAGCCTGGTCTAGTGGTTGGCAACCCTGCACTCAGCAGGGGGGTTAAAACAAGATGATCTTTGAGGTCCTTTTCAACCCAGGCCATTCTATGATTCTATGAAGATTGTATGGGCTCATTCGAGATCTACAGTGAGCTCATTCTGACTGAAATGAGCTAAGGAACTGTGCAGCTAACAACCTGCTCTCCTGGCAGGATGTACAGATGAGCGTCTGGTGACAAAAAAGCTCTTAAGCCAACACAGCTGCAATTGAGAGAAAACATGTGGACAAGACCTCACTCCCCATCTGATCCCACTGGGATGCATAAGGTAGAGCTGTGATGCAGTTCATGCTGTATCATTTAGGCAAGAACAGGGAAGATGGAAGTAATCAGGCAGGAGAAAGAACTTGAGCCAAAACTCTCCCTTTGTTACTGGGCCAAAGAAATACTGGAAAGGAGGCTTATGTCTAGTGGATAGAGTGGCCTGGGTGCTAATCCGCATTGTGAGTTTTATGGAATGATAGACAACCTCAGTACAACAGATTGAACAAGATCAAGCTTGGAGAGCCCCATCAGAGCATAGGGGCTGGAGGTAAGAAACAGGCTGGAAAGCTCTGCTAATTTGGTAGATGTGTTTTGATGTCCCAGCTGAGGCTCCTGAAGGGAAATAGGAGGAGGAGGGTCTAGCCTGTGAATTGTGCCAAGCATTAGCTGCCACATTGCCTGCCTGCATCAGATTTGCATAATTTTACCATTTCTCAGTAGCAAAATTGCATGCACCTGGAGGGCTCTCATGGCAAAATCATGAGTGCCTGGGGAATTCTGGCACCACTAGGGTCAGCTGGCAGCTGAGAAAAGGTTCAGAGGCTCTAAATCCTGAGCATCAAGGCCCAGATTCTCCTATACAGATTTTCTGAACTGATACTATTCACCACCTTATTTCAGTGGTTGGACAAATATCAATTCCATAATTTTAAAGTTCCTTTTGCAGTTCTCAATCTTCTTTGTCTCTCAGATGTCACTAATCTATTAAGGATCTCACATAATAACTACTCGTACTTCATTCCCTTTGCCTTTCCCTCCCCCTCCCCCCCTTTCTGATGTACTATCTTTTTAAAACAGGACAGATTAATAAAGCTTGTTCCCCAAACTCTGGCAGTTATGTAAGTAGAGATTGTTATTGGCCGTATCCGGGAGAAAAAGATTTCAAATTACCTTTGCTGACAGCTAACACCTGAGCAGGCTATATATTAAACTGTACACATTCACACCAATGATTTGGTACAACAAAATGAGCAAGTCCATGGCTGTATTTGCAGCAGGGTATTCTTAATGAAGTAGGGAAGGAAAAAGAAAGCACCATTTGCTAACTGGGAATGGATCCCACTCTACTCTTATCAAAGACCATGGAAGAATCCTCTGAATATAAAGGAAAAAAAAATTATAAGCCAGTAACGAAGTATCATTTTCTAGCCCAAAAGAGGCTCTTACTATCATTGGGTAGCAACAAAAAAACATGAAAGCTAACAAATCGCACTTGGAATGAATTTTTTTAAATAAACAGACATGTTTGGTTATTTGTAATCCAGTATAATCCCGTGTGTAATGTTAAATATTTAAGAGAATTTTTCTTCCATTTGTTCTCAGTTTGGTTGGCCTGGAGCCAAAAATCTGTTATTTTAAAAGGCAACACTCCGCTACAGGTTTTGAATTTCTTTCACGTTGGCTCTTTTTATAGAAATCTAAAATTAGCTGCGCATAGCAAATTCACAAAGAGCAAAAAAATGTGGTGTGGGAAAACTTCCAGCCTCATGTCCCAGGGTTCTGCAGCTGCTGATGGGACCATACAAAGTAGTTGCGAGGAGTAGAGTACATGTGGAAGTACAGTTAAAATCCTGCCTCCACACCTACAGAGCCAAACTACAACCAGCTCCTCTGTTCCTCCTCCAGGGAAGGAGAAGCAGGCTGGTTCCTTAAAACACTACAGAGCTGAGGGTGCCGCTCGTGAAAGGACAGGGCTGAGCTATGGCAGAGAGTCTGGTTGTGTATGGGCTGAAACAAGGACTCATTTTTTACCAGCAGTTTTGAATACACTGCTAAATGGCATTCTGAAGCCAAAAGATGAAGTAAATCAATCTCTCAGAAGCTGTTCTCCTCAATAGAAGGTAATGCTGCAATTTTTCTCAGCTAGTTTCTCATTCTCTGAGAGAGGGCATGCCTTTGCTCCCCCTGGGGACACAGCTAGCAGACGCAGCATGCAACAAGTCTTCGTTCCTCCCTCTCCCCTCCCACTGCAGGTGGCCACAGCCTCTTCCTACCACTCCTCCCAATACATTTCAAATCTTCAGTTTAAATGCCCAGAATTAACCACTCCAAACTTGAAAGCCTGGGGCCTGGCCCCAACATGAATGAGCCAAGCTTTCGACTCAGGAAGCATTGCATCTCAAACAATGAAAAAACATCCTAAGCGCAGATTGGCTTTCATTGCATTCTAGCTTTGGGGTGGCTGGGACACAGGTTATATTTTCCAGTATTATTTGGCAAACATCTGAATAGAAGCATGTTTTCCTAAATGAAAATAGAGATCTGCACACAATTACCTGTCTCCAGGAGCTGGGGCTTTAATTAAAATATCAATTATTGCAAGACTTGTAATGAAATTGCCAGTAAGCTGTGCTAAATGTCTCAGTTTCCTCCCCTACAGATACAGGTTTCTAAAAGAGGTAACATCCCTTTCTTCCTAAAACTATCAGCAATGTAAAAAAAAAAAAAAAAAAAAAAAAAAAAAAAAAAAGAAATAAGCTGTACGAGCAGTCCAATTCTCTTGTAAGATATTTGTATAGGCCTATAACCTCTTTCAGCGATTTCTTCTTAATTTGTATTCATTCACAACCAGCAGAGAGAATGAAAAGTGCGGCAGGGAGAAACTCATTCCAGGAGTTCTGCAGCACCCTGCAGCTTAGCAAAGGTAATTTGTGTAGTTACAGCTCCTCTTTTATTGAACACATCTGCAGCAGTCATTGGATTGGGATGTTTCCTTTATGCCTCCTTGAGAGCTAGTACATGTCCTGGGTGGAAGGGTGAATTTGAAAAATGTTCATATAGCCTGTGACCAGCTATGGGAATACAAAAGCCAGACTACTTTGATCCTGTCAGCCACAGGAATGCTACAGCACGCACACAGAAAAGAGAAACAATAGAAAGGACTTGTGAGTAAACAGCTATTTATTTGTTATTATCTCACCCTAAAGATTTTCTCATTAAGACTTAATGTGGTTTGGTACAGAGGTGAGCTGGGGTGTAGGGTTGGAGATCAAGTCTATAAATAACAGCAAGCAAGAAAAAATGGTTTAAAAAAATTGTTCAGAGCTTTTTTCCTTGTCTAAACTAGAATTTATAGATTTTACCCTGCTGCCACCTCACAGTATTCTTCACTATGAGGATGAAAAGAAAGTAAGATACAAAAGTTCTGAAGTGCAATTAAAAGCAGTTTAGAAAAAAAACAAACAACAAACTAATAATGACTAAAACAAGTGCAGATGTAGTCACAAGGCAGGAGAGGACCCATGGCCACAAGGTTGATGTTACCCAGACAAAAGTATGAGGAATAGGGTTATATACTCAAAGGGCGCTCAGGGTAGTGTCCCTTCACAGTGGCTGAAAGGGATGCAGTCGAAGTGCGTTGTCCCTTTTAAGCCCCAGGGAGACTGTATTTGACCAACCCTGAGTTTTTTGTCACCCCTCTCCTACCCTTCCCAGGCTGTAGAATGTGCAGTAATAACACAGCAACCCATTCTGCTTCTGATTTCCTTTATTCTCCCCTAGATGCAAGCCATGCTTACATCCCCCCCCACATCAGAAAAATAATACATTCATCGCTTATCAGTTTCTTTTGCATCCCACTCACCAAGCAGCAGTAGAAGAAAAAAATCCCAATAAATTACTTTGGGACACAAAGGGAAATCTCTGAATTTCATAATGGCTTAGCTAATTTTAACCAGAATGAGGATTCTTTCCTCCTCGTGTTTCATGCTAGCCTATACTTTCTAGGACATCATATTTTGTTCTCTGTTTCCTGCAAGTATTCACGCAGATTACTACAGGTCCTCCAGCAGAAACAAATTGGCACTGAGAAGACACACGCTTTTTGTAGGGAGTCACCTTCTGTGAACCTTGCCTGCCCATAAGTATGCATAAAAGTGCAGCTCCTGGGAAAAAGATTGAATTCTTATCCTAGGGGAATGAAGGAGGGAAGGTGTTCTATTAATAAAGCCAAATGTTAGGCTTCACTCAATAAGCAGAGCTGAGACAGGATGATGTATCTCAATCCTCCATTAGAGAAGAGGTGGGGAGAAAAGGCAAGGCAGGCCAGACACAAACATTTTTCCTTAGTGACAACTTGTTTTCCTTTATGTGCTGATTCAGGATGTGTGGCCCAGGTGCTTTCTATAGGGAACCACATCCTGGCCTCAGCTCAACAGGTGCACAACACCACTGCAATGAAGTGCTCAGGACTGCCCTGCCCCTCTTTAGTTTTCAGCAGCAGACAGGTACATGTGGTCTGGAGGGTTGATTTTTTTTTCCCCCCTCCACAACCAACTTGTGTGTCATGTTGTATGCTGAAACTGGACCCAAACAAGGAGTCATCCATCACTCTTCCAGACTCCCTGTGTTTACTAAAATGTCTGTTTAAGGAGTCATTAAAGGAGCCTTCAAAACTCCAATCTCAAACAGGAAAGATGTTCTCCCCTAGACTTTATCACTGGCCCAGAAAGTGAGCCCCAGCAACTGCTCTTGTATCTATGAGTACAGGGAGTACAATGCTGCAGACATTTTGAGAGGTGGAAGCTAAGCAGCAAAGAGCAGGTGGTGTAGGGACTCAGAGATCCTCAGGACTGCCTAAGCTATGTGAGGAGCCACTTAAGGTCTCCAGAACATCAAAAAAAGAAGGCTGCTTAAAGTCACCCTTGTCCACATTTCCCTCAGGCCTCTAAATGACAGGCTGCATCTCAGAGATGTGACACCAAACTTCGGTCAGCCTTGACTAATGAATTGACACTGTTGGTTCCAGCATGGAGCTCATTCTGGTGGTGTGAAACTGCTCAGAATAGGTGGCTGCCTCAAGAAGAAAATCAGTGCTGTGAACAAGGCCATGATAGCAGTGTCCCCAGGGACAGCAGAGAGAAGGACATCCATTCAAATCCCTTGGTGGGCTGGAGCCTAAGATAACACCTGATCTCTGAGATGCTGGTCAACATGTTCAAGTGCCACTAGCACGGGCTCAGTACAAATGGGGAGAAAATGAGCACATGGGAGTGTCCTGAGCCCCCCTCACCTGGCTGCAGCCCAGGCTCACAGATGGATAAGCAGCTGTATCCCAGCTCTGAAGCACTGCCAAGCAAGGAACCTCTCTGCTGCTGCTCTTTTTCTTTCTCCTTGCTGTTACTTCTCATTATTTTCCCTTTCTCCACGCTTCTGCTGTACAAAAATTGCCCATCTGACAAACAGTGTTGTATTCAAAGTCTCATTATGGGCACAAGGGAACACACCTTATCTGCAGAGCCAACAATTAGAATTCATTGTTAGCCTAATTAATGTTTCAACAGTAAAATCAAAATAAACAAACACCTATTCATAGTCCTCTTACATTTATACTAACATTTTTTGTCAATATTACTTAATTACTAATTCTCATTAATCATACAAGTTGGTTCATCACCAACTTCCTGGTACCTATGCCTTTCTGTCTTTTTATGCTCACATTTCTTTCAAGTAGTATCAGCAAGTTACGTCCTAAGTTCTTCTCCTTGAGGAGCATACTGTTGATAGGGTCTTAAGTCTGCTTGAATTTTTCAGACAGTCTGTTGCTAATTTTTAATTGGTCCACACGCTCAGTTACAGTACTTTCTTTCAGGTAAAGCCATAGAGTTTCACAGGGTTAAGCTAATGCAGGAAGGTGACATGACTCACCTGCTGATTTACTGCAGGTTCAGTTAAAACAAGCTATAATATGCTTCAGACCAGACAAGACCTGAAGCAGCCTCTGCTAAGTTAAACCAAAATCTGCAGTTTTGGGGTAGCAACAGCAGCATCATGTTTCCTGAGACACAGGACTGCAGAGGCTGTGTTCACACTGGCACCACTGGTGCATATGCACTCCCCTCCAAACAGGCATACATAGCAATTACCTGTTCCATAAGTGCTTTTATCAGTAAAACTCTACTTAGCTGATCTTTTCCCCAGTTACAGTTGAATTAACTGCCAAGTGTTGGATTTTATTTCTCAAAGCACCAGAGGTTTTCTTTCAAGCTGACATTGCTCAGCTCCATTCGCATCTGATATAGCTACGCTTGATTTCAAGGAACAGAAGCTTATGGTTTTAAGTCTCCATCCTATTCTGGACGTTAACACCACAAAACTGCTTTAGCCATTCAGCAACTGAAATCAAAGTTCATTCCCACAAGTAACTAAAGTGTTACTAAAACCTTTACTAGTTCAGATAATATATAGCATACAGATGCAGATATATATGTACACACACATAAGTTCAACACTTGGAACACGGTACTAAATGACAATATATCACACTTTCAACAAACTTCAGGCATTTATAAACAGAAAGGAATGGAAATCTAGAATCATAAATCTCAGACTGCCCACTTAATGAAATACCATATTTTTTCATAGATGGACTGAACCTTGGATAATCCCCACTGTTTTGTACGTGCCCATGCTCAAAATAAGTCCTCTTAGAACCTGCAGTGCAAAATAACCTGCAGTAAATCAGAAGAAAGGGGTACTGATTATGGAGAGGAAGCAGAGGCAGATAACTCCAGGGTAATCTTCCCCTATATTACCTGTGTGTGCCTCACACCTGCATTGTTGCTAAGTTGCAAGGGCTTAAAGTGGGAGAGAGAATCTAATTTCTGCTTTAAAACTGATACTCTGTGGATTGCTTATGTAACTGAAAAGACATCATCTCATCACAAGACAATCAATTCAACAGATAATATGTAGATGGAGGTAATAAACTGCTGGTGTAATTTTGATTTTGTTTTGATACTGTATTCATCTAGCAAGTAAGAAATATAATAAGCAGTAAATGTCTTGTGGCTTATAGATGAAAAAATACTAAAAACTACTTTGCCGAGACTTTAGTAGAAATATGTGAAATCTTACAGAGAAATGAGAAAGATAATGTGTGCATTCTTGAGTTTATTCGTGTTCAGTTGTCAATGATCTCCCAGATTTTATGGTGGCCATATTATCTTCTGCTTTTGAGGAAGAGCTAAAATGTTGTTTGATAAGAGGCTTACATTCTGTTGACCTGGTTGCAGTAAGAGTTAGGCTTCTAAATGCCTTTGAAGGTCTAGTCTTTACATTTATTCTGTTTCCATATTCAGAAATGATAGCTTTGCAGTTCTCACAAAATGACTCTGAGGATAAACGCAATAAAGATTCTTAAGTGATCGAACTCCTTGGTAATTGAGACTATGTGAGTATCTCAAGCAGGTGAATAAACTTTCATGTTAGCCTCCAGGGCAGTTTGACAATTTTCAACTTACATCAGTTTGCCCGTAATTAAAGGTGAGAAGGAAATAAGGAAGCAGAAAGTGGGAGGACTTTAGGATCAAAGCTAAGCAACCTTGACAGGAAGGAGGCTTTTATCTCTCCAGAAGGAAGCAGCCAGTTGACAATAGTCAAGTTGCACTAGAAGCACATGCAATATTTAAGATTTTTGGGGTAGGATATTATTTAATTCTAATAAAAATGAGAATAAAAGCTGTTGAAAGAAGTAATTGTAGAACTAAGAAACATTTAAGGGAAAGAAAAAAACAAAAAAAGAGACACACTAGCTCCAATGACACAAAATTCTCATCAGTTTCAATAAGACCAAAGCTGGTTGTTTCTGTATACTACTTTCCATAAGAGTTTCAGAAAAGTTTAGTTTTGGCTCAAGAAAGTATTTAAAACATATAAGAGTAGTCTTTCCAGTAATGGATAAACAGCAGACTTGCCCCTCTCTGATAAAAAGAGCAGAGCAGTGCCAGAGGCTGTACTGACACCTTGGTTGGTCAACTTTCATTTCTTACTGGAATTACTTAGCACTCACTGCCCAGGGGAGTACCTTTTAGATGAAAAGAAATTTCAGAATAAGAAGGTAGTCTCTCTTGTCCAGGTGAGTATCTCTTTGTTTTTTAAGCAGAGACATCTGTTTACAAGCATGAAAATATAAATCATGCAGAAAAGGACTCATTTAATTCTGCTCCTCCCAAACTGCTTATCTATTTATTTTTTTATTTAATTTTGGCTATCATCAATCCTGGCTACTCCATGGGATTAATTCAGAATCAAAACCAAAGCTTCACTGAGCAACAAAGGCCAATTTCAGAGTCTTCAGTAGCTTACACAAAGTAATATTCCTCTGAATCCCAGACCAAAAACAACCACTTGTATCACTCGTTCTGTATATTTAGAATTAGCTCCTTCAGTTGTCTAACACATAAGAGCAGAGCTATTCTAGAAGTTTCTAATCCGCAGTTCGCTGCGTATGTGATCACATAGCTGTTAGCATTAACAACGTACTTAAGAGCTGCAGCATGACTCCCAACTCCCTTCTCTAGAAAACAGTAGCAAGGAGTCTGGCTGGAACAGAATTAGAAATAAAGCACCATATTGAAGCCTCCATTACACAAGGGGATGTCTTCAGTAATTGCATTAGAAATCTTGCTTCCAAAAATACACACTCTGCTTCTTCTCCAAAGAGATTCCACATACACTTGGAAAGAATTCAACAACACTGCAAACACTGATTACTTCAAAGCAGATCAGAATCTTTCCTAGATTTCTTCTCTCTTAAGAAGCAACGTGCTTACAGGGATCTTATCATATCACTGAAAGGAACTTTCTCATTGGGTTCAGCACCCAGAGACAAATATGTCAACAGTACAAGCAAAGGAGTAAATCAGCTGCATAGTATTTGTTAATGGTGGACATACACAGAGCTGTATGCACCATGAGAGGAAAAAAAAAAAAAAGATTTCTTGCATATTCCCAATTAAACAACTCATTAAGATTTTTCAAAGAACTAGTGACATAAGTGGCATTATTAAATACTTCAGAAGCTATTCAGGCACAAGTAATGTTATTCTTTTATACATTTTCATATTCTAAGAAACATAAAATTACTAGCAAAAACTTATTAAAAGGCTCCTTTCAGGGAAGAAAGCCACTTCTCAGATTAGTGATTTGAAAAGCAAGTATGCATGTTTCCTATTCAAGAAACTTCAAGAGTTTCAGAAACATCACTCAGTATTCACAAAACCTCAGTTAAGTAATGAGTCACCATAGCTAGAAATACGTACTGAAGCAGGGAAGTTTGCCTCACCTGAAGGCACAGGCAGCTTTCCCATGCACGTTAGCTGTAAAGGATAGATGGTTGTGGCTTGAAGCTGTAGTAGGAGTAAAGATCAACTTGCTTGGATAACTGAGTCCTAGTAGCAAGACTGCTAGAGTATCCGTACTGTAACAGTACGGTATTTATTCACCCTGTATGAACAGCAGGTGTGCCTCATTCCCATTTAACAGTGATTACCCAGTCCTAGTATCTCTGAAGTCACTTGGAAATAGTTTAGCACTCCTAAGTGCTGCAGCTTCTTTTTGTTGGCCACGAGGAGAGCTCAGGAGGACTTACAATGGGTATTTCCACTCTCTGCCATCTCATCTAATCCTGCTTGAGAAGATCTTCTGGCTCCTTAATAAGATCCCAAGTAGGATCAAGAGATCTGAGAGAAGGGAAACCTGCAAACCTACATTAGCTCTCCTGCCTTTTGCTACAGCTTTTTAAGCTGTGCAGTTAATAGGGGCAACATTAAGAGGCTTTTAAAGAAGCACTGCCTTTTAGTGCAGCCTGTTACTATCATGATCAAAGAAATAAAAGACTCTTTCATCAAAAAAAGAGACATGACCTACTAATCTACAGTTCTTTTAATAGCACATTTGTAATGAAGTGAGTCTTAATGGGCATTCCTCTATTTCCCTCTTAATTGCTCCCATTGGAGTGTATTTGCATAAATGGAGTTCACTTGCCCACAACATGCTGAGCATTACAGGGATGTCTGATTGGTAGCAGCCTGTATCCATTTCTTAGTGGTAAATAGCCATGAAAGTTCACAAGAAATAAGAAAGCCCTTGATTATCAAATAGTAAACTAAAGTCTAGCTATTTCTACCCTTCCTAGGTCCAGTACATTATGCCCCATCTACTAATTGTTTTCACCTAAGTTCAGAGTGGGAAGTTACCATATGTTACTGTCAAAATGTGCAGAAAAACATAGAGAGCATCAAGCCTCTAGCAGAGAGAAAGAAGCAAACAGCAGCTGGTGAATGGAAAACTCCTTAGGAAGACAAGTGCTTTGTTCTACCACAGACGTAATGGGGCATGCTGGCAATGGGGGTGGTGAGAAAAGTCCTTGTAAGGGAGAACTGCAAAAGGCAAGCAGAAGAGATTAGGGTCAGTGAAAAAAAAATAGCAGCAGTCAAATGTGGGATTGTGTCTTTCCTAGAAATATGAATTTACAGATGGCTGCAAATTTAAAATAGAGACTAATAATCCCTTTTCACATATGCAAACTCTAATACACCTAAATTAGAACCAGGTGAACTCTGTTTGCCTGTTTGCCCTTAGTTATACTATTTACTGTAATAATTTTGATATTTTTGTAGGCCTCCTCTGTAGGAAACAAGTAAGACTTTAGGGATTAAGATCACGTTTTATAACGATATACACTGCCCAAAGCACAAGCAAAATATTCCTTTCAAAGAATTTTCTCCCATTTGTGTCTCTTATTGAACTGTCTAATTACTACTGTCAAAATAGTGAGTCTTTGACAGAACGATATGCCGGTGCCTGCTGAAAATATACTATCTCCTGCTTTCTTCTACTCCTGGCCACGCATGTGGCAGTACAGCCTCTGCCTTCACTGTCACACTGCAATACTCCAGGGAGAACTGCAATGCCACGGAAAGAGCTGCAAGCCCAGGCATTTTTCTTGTATTTGGAGAGTACCTCAGACGTGTTACTTTAAGTAATTACTGATCAGCACAGAAAGAATCTGTTCTTCTGTGATTCTGTATCATTTATGCATGTGCATGACATCAGATGCCTCTGATGGCATGGGGGTAGGTGCCTAATGGTAGGTTGAGTAGGGATGGAAAAAGCAAAACAGGACAACTCATCTGCATTAAGGAAATCATGGTTATCAGGGAGAAGCTGAACAAGATTTCCTTAATGCACTCTGAAGGTTTGGAATAGTTCCCTTCATAGAGATTGTTTGGTGGTAGCATCTCATACTTCTATAAAAATAGAGCCTTGTTTTGAATAGCTTTGCCTTTTCTTTGAAAAATGCCTAAATAGTCATTGATCTCACAGCTTGTCTGTGAGACTTTCAACTACCAGAATCTAGAAAGAAACAAGAGAGGTATTCAAATGATACAGTTTTGTTTTTTTTTCAGTGAAGAGACAAAATGGTATAACTTAGGCACCCAGTAGCTCTCCTCTCTGGGTAGGAGGACTGGGCTCCTTTTCAGGAATCAAATTTCAGTACATGAGGTAGAGTGGCATTATCTTTTATAGAACTCCTGCTTTGATGAATCTGCTAATTTCCTATCCTTAGGGAAAAAAGTGTTAGGGAAAACCAGGCTTATTAAAAACATTATGTAGGTTTGATAATACCTTATTGCATCTCTGAAAACCACAGCAAATTGTGTAAGATGGTAGCAAAAATGCAGACTTCCAGCAAGTACTGCAATAAGGTTTTCCTACAGCATCCTGATAGCTTTAAGGATTTTTTTTTGTACTGCTGAAAGCCCATTGGCTACGACCTGGCTAGTCAGATCTACTGCTCTGCTATCACAGTACTGATTAGGAAGAAAAGACCAGGTATGTCTAGCAGCACCAGTGGCACCAAGTGCTACATATCCTGGAAAAAAATTTGTTCTCCATCTCCCTTATAATACATACAATTACGTATTGAAAGGCCCCAGTGAGGTGTCCCCAGAGCCTTCTCTTCTCCATGCTGAACAAGACCAGTTCCTTCAGCCTGTCTTCATAGGAGAGGTGCTCCAGCCCTCTGATCATTTTTATGGTCTTCTCTGGACCCACTCCAACAGCCTGGATGCAGTACTCCAGGTGGTGCCTCATGAGGGTAGAGCAGAGGAAGACAATCACCTCCCTCATCTTAATGGGAAAGCTCCTTTTTATTCAGCCCATGGTACAATTGACTTTCTGAGCTGAAAGTGCACACTGCCAGCTCTTGTCTGATTTTTCATCCAACAGTAACCCCTTGGTCTATCTCCGTAGGGCTTCTCCGTGAATTGATCTCTAGTCTGTACTGATATTGGTAATTACCCCAACCCAGCTGCAGGACTTTTATATTCTTGAGTGACCACAGATTAGTCACTTAGTGCATCCATACAATGCAAAAAATAAGATTTCCTTTTCTGTGACATTCTTGTCTTGCTTTTTCACACTGTTTATGCATGGTGGATGAAAGATATGCTTCCAGTATTTCTAAATACAGAGACTTAGATTTGGCATTTCTGAAACAAGATGACACTAAAGCTCTTTTCAAATGGCAGGTAAAAAAATCAAACTATCTAAAAGCAGACAAACCACATCATCAGTCCACTCACCAGCTACTGAATAATCTTATAAAGTCATACAGTCACCTGTAGCCACCACCACTGAGGCATTAACAAGAGAGATTTACCTCTCACTTTGCCTATTTTGTTGGTTTGTGCTCTTGTGAAGGCTGATGTTTGTGTGCATTCTGGTTCACTGGGATTAAAGCAATCACGTTATGCCAAAGTGCCATGTTAATAGATCCCAATGCAGGATTCAGGTGGTAGTTATCTTAACATTGCTGCTGCTTTCAGTTATTTTTATAGTTCTGGACCTTTTTTCCTGCTGAGAGAGCTGAATAAAAAATGGCTTTCAAAGACACTATAATCAACCACTGCTGGCTGCAATTACATTGTGTACTCCATGTCTTCAGAAAGAACCTATGGTTTAAAACCACATATCTTTCAGTTTAAATTCCCTCTTGTCTCTGTTCTGTTTGGTATTTCAGAGGTGTATTCAGAAATGATCACTAGGGCATATGTTTATATAACAAAGATATTAAAAAAAAAGTGAACATCAGAAGATTAAAATTTCATCAGCTATCTTTAGTCTGCAAAAAAAAAAAGCCTTTTTTTCTGTTTATGAGTGATATTTGCAAAGGAATGCCTCATGGAGAATGAAGGAAAAAGGGCATTTGGATTTCAGAGTAGTAAAAGCTAATTTACACTTGAGACTTTCAGATCTTACTGGTCATAAGAGAAACATAATTGTAAAGTAAGCTCAAACTCAACTGCTTTTTAAGTCCAAGTCAATTATGAACAAGTCTGCAGCATTACAGCTTTTGAGTACACGAAACTTAGCTATTACTGAAAATATCCAGCAAGGAATTCTTTACTATATATGAAAATGTATCAATATGATATATTTGAATATATGAATATGACATTGAAAATAAATGAATACGATAAATTTGGAAGCCTCTATTTTTTAGGTTAGATGGAATACTTTTTCTTTGTGTAGTGATTGCTACTTTAACCTTTCCCCCCATGATGAGAAAGTAATTTTTTGCAGATTTTCCTTACAGCCTTAATCCTCTCCTTGCAATCTTTCCTGCAGGGTAGCAGAGCTGTATACTTTGTCATTGTGAGGACAGCCCCAAGGACAGCTTGAGGTCCTGGCTCCTCTGGGTTGCTCAGATTATCTTATGGACTGGGATACAGCTTCTTTGACATGGCTTTGCAGCAATGTATAATCTAAATAAATAATCACCAGATCCTCACCTAGCATGCCTCCTTCCAAAGTGCAGCCCATCGCAGCTTACACGGCAAAACTAGGAATCAATATCTGTCCTTTCTTCTTCCCTCCATTAATGCTTTCCCCACCCTTCATTCCTCAGGCTTTGACAATGAAATGTTGATTCCTTCCTCTCTCTCAGAAAAGTTTGACAAATTAAACACTTGTACCTGATGTCAGCATCAGAGTTCTGGTAGACACTTCATATCACTGGTAGACACAACACAGTTGTTGATGAAGCCAGAGGACTAGTCTACACTTTTTCACCCCAACCATAAAACAAGTTTGATTTTGTGCCAGTAGAGACACATATGCCAGAGTATTCATTGCGTAATACTACTGGAATTAAACAGGAGGGTCTATATTCTGCCTTTGTGTTTATTTTCCCCCCAGTACCTGCATATCAGTGAGGACAGATACAGCTTTCCCCCTGCCCCCAACATGCACACCATAAATAACTGAATAAATAAATAAATCTTATCTGAATATTTACATCTGCAATTAACCCTCATAGGGCATATATGCATCATTCCCCATACTCAGTTCTGTAAGTTACTAAGTCACATCATCTATTCACTGTCAACTCCTCACTCATCCTTCACGTGAGAACAGCAGTAAATTATCAGTTCTTGAATACAATCAATGTTAAATCACATGGACTAATGGACCTTATTCCTAATGTCTGAAGCTTTGTATCTAACCCTCAAACAATGAAACTATACTTAGATGAATAGGGAATAAAAGATCTATTGCAGTAGCACTTGTTTGAATAAAGGTTATGTCAGAAATTTTAGAGACTCATGATTATTGACACATTAAAAGGACACAACATCTAATCAGCAGCAGGCCATAATGCCTGACATACATATATATACAGAAACATAACTGAATGCATGGAATCTGAAAAGAAATAATTTTCAAGACCTGGTTCAATAACAATTTATGAATCATATTCCTTTGAGATTCTATCGAGGGGGAAATACTATGGGAATGAACTGAAAGAAATGAAAAAATGTTTTCTCTCTCCTTACTGATGCCTCTGAGGGGAAGGCTCTTTGCTGGTCCAGTTGATTTAACCACCACCTAGGAAGAGCAGCACAACCTACCATACTGAGTGGGAGTTGAGGTGGAACTCTCTTTGGTGTTCCTCATGTCAAGAACCTGCACCTGGTGGCTCTCACTGTGCTGGAAAGCCATCTCTAGGACAGTGCTCCCTGATGCATCAGAGAAACCCCAATGGATACATTTTCTCATTGATTTATAGTTGAAGTAATGAAGAATTTTTCAGGAAGAGTGTAAAATTGCACTGAATTCTCACATCAGTGACATGAAGACATCTACATTAATGAGATACTGGGGAAAGGGTGAATAGAAAGGTTGACTGTGAATATCATCACCTAGGGGAAATAATTTTTAAGTAAGTTGATATTTATAGTGATTAAGCAATTGTCTGAGGTTTTGATCCTTCAAAGAGCAGTGAACATAAACTTTAAATCCGCAGCTTGTCACACTGAAGACAGTTTTTTCACTACAAGTGACACAGCTTTTTTGTTAACAATCATCATACCTGAAGTTAGACTGGGAATTTTTTTTTAAGCTTGGGTGTGCAAATTCCTCCTTCTCCCGTAAAAATCCCAGATTTGATATGCATTTGAGCTGACAGAGCTAAGGCAGTTGTCTGAGAATGTTGTACAGTGAAATCGTTTTTCACTCTTGACATTTCAGTTGATTAACACAGTGCGTTCCCCAACCAGCTGACCAGCTGAGGGTTGAGAAAAGTGAAATGTTTAAAGTACTCTCTCTGTCTTACTGCCTGTCTTTGTACGATGTGAAGTAAACACAAATTTTAGCCCCCATCCCTTGGTGGGGACCAAGGGAAACATCCCGTCAATTATATTTGTACTCTTCCAATTACAGAAAAAAAAAAGCGTCCCTGGTGAATGACTTATTTTCAAATTAAAGGAGTAAGCACAGAGATTGCAAGAGAAGAACTACTACATTGCAGAGACCTCTGTGCAGTGTGAGACACTGGAACAAAAGCACAAAATGCCATTTAAGAGACAAGGAGCTAACTCTTTACTAAAGGCTCAGCTGAGAGTATATTGCTCCTGTTCTTTTTATTCACTTCACTGAATTTATCACTGTGACCCATAAAATAGTTACCAGCTCCTATAGGGCAAAGACACCCTGGGCTTCAGCTGGTACTCATCTCGATTGCACACTCAAGCCAAGGTCTGTAAAAACATGTCTGCTCTCTTGCCACGCACATAGAATTTGCTTGGGCTTAGCTGCTCAGCCTCTGTGTGGAGACCACCCAGTCAAGAGGGACATTATGGGATCATGCCCTTATTTCAGCTTTTTGGACACATCTCTGCAAAGAAGAATAAAAGGCTGTATTTCACAGCGATGATATCATTCTCATGAGCTATATTTCAGCATGAGCCACTATAAAACCTCTCCCATGACATCAGAGCTGTGAAATATAGCTGACTTCAAGTGCAGAAAATTCCCCTGTAGGAATAATTGTTTCCTGGCAATTGGCATTTGAAGGACTGATCCTTTAAGAGGCTGGCACAAATCCTGTCAGGTAGTTCTGCTCCAGGCAGCAGTGCTCAGGAAACATTAAGTATAGGAGCAGAGGTACACAAGCTCACTGTGGGATTTGGCTGTGGGGGCAATGAGATGAGCACTGGTGGAGCCTGTGAAGTGATGATTTTCACTCCCTTATGCCATGGAGACTTCACTAACAGCAAAATAATATGTTTGCTCATACACTGTACTCCCTACCTCAGACCCTTCCTCCCCAGCAAGGTGAGCCATAAGCACACAGCCAGAAATTAGTTCTCCTGTCTTTTCCGGCCTTCGCTCCAAGCTAGCTTCACAACAGGTATGCAGTTAAAGGGCAGCTTGCCAGGGCTGCAGCTGCCCACAGCACTCATTAACTCACCGAGGCAGGCAGCAGCCTCCCTGCAGAGCAGATGGGCAATAGCATAGGAGTCAGAAATACTGTGTGCAACATCATCTCCCCTTTTGTGTCTCATCATAGTGCATGCCCACCTGAAGAGACTCAGAGCTGAGGGTTTACAAGGAGGGATGTTGGCAGAGCCATAAACGAGAGCCTGAGCAAGTCAGAAGGGCATAGGAGGAAGATAACAGATGCCATAACATCTGGAAGAAAGCTGAAGCCACCTCAGCTTTCTCTTGCCTGGTGCCTGAATCTGCTGAACGCTTCATCAAGTCTACTCACATTTGGCTTTTTCTGTTCCTCTCACACTTTCCCCCTCTCCTGTGAAGACCATCTTGCTGTGGGTCTGTTCTTGCTGTGACTCCTGTATGTCTGCATGTTCAGATGGGTGTAAACCCGCAGGTCTGAGTCTGCCTCACAATGCTCAAATCCTTTTGTGGGCACATTTCCCAAGCCCTGCAGGATGGAGGTGTTTTTGCCTACAAAAAGTTTACTGGTATTAATAAGAGCTAACTAGGAACCTTCCCTTCTCTCCAGAGGAAACACCACCACTTCAGCATTAATTGTACTTTTTCCACTCTTCCTCTTAATGTTAAAAAGCTGGCTCCTCCTCGCCCAGGAAGCTACTTTTTTTTTTTTTTAATTTTTTTTTTTTTTTTTTTT